>NW_009618190.1:19473-41679 GCF_000690535.1 Cariama cristata | reverse complement strand
GGCTCCCTGGGCCCCCGACACTATGTCCTGCCAAGAAAGAGGTGCAAAGTGCTGGAGCTTGTCTGGCGCTAGGAACAGAAAAGCCAAGGAAGCCCTGGAAGGCTGCGGGAGAGGGTAGGCAAGGGCTGCCCGAGGGCTCTCCTTGTGGGTTGGAAAGCAGGAGTCGCAGCCCTGGATAGGGCTGAGAGATGTGGAGCCAGGCCGGGCTGTGCCCCTATCTCTGCACCCCCTTGGAGATGGGCTGAAGTGAGGGAGGGATGGACAGCAGGAGAGGAAGTCTCGATCTCCTCCACACCTCACCACTGCTCAAGCTGGGATGGATGAGATGCCTGGGATGGGCTCTGGTGAGCTGTCAGGAGGCTCTGGGGAAGAGCTGGTACACCCAAGACCCCTGAGCCCCTGCACTCTCTCTGGGACACCACCAGCATAGCACAGGATATCTGCAGGAGGCAGTCAGGGAAGATGGAGGAGCTTGCTGGGAGTCTTCACCACTGCCGATGTCCTTGGCACCCTCCTCATGCCCACGGCCCTGGGACAGGCACCGACGGGCCCCACAGCACCACGCAGCCAGGTAGAGAGGAGAGGAGGGCTGGAAGAGGCTGCCTTTGATCAGCACCCACAACTGCTGCTCTCCCCCATGCCACAGCTGGTAGAGCAAGACAAAGGTCCTGATGGAGCCAGCATACCTTGTGCATGCACCCATGGGACCTCTGGACAAAATGCACAGGCACAGAGGCTATGACTACTGAAAAACAGCGAGGTCAGGGGCTGTCACAGCTGTTCCGTGGTGACATTACAGGGGTGTCAGGATGCTCCCCACAGCCGCCCAGCCGGGAAGGCAGACACCCAAAGGGGGAAGGCCTGCTCCACAGGATGTTTCCCCTTGTTAAACTTTATTAAGTTCCTCCCAGCCCAATTCTTCAGCCTTTCCAGGTCCCTTTGAATGGCATCATGACCCAATGGTGTTTCAGCCACTACTCCCTATTTTGTATTATCTGTGAACTTGCTGAGGGTGCACTCTCCCTGTTGTCCACCTCCTTAATGAAGATCTTAAACAGTATTGGCCCCACTACTGACCCTGGGTTACAACACAAGTAACTGGCCTCCAGCTGGACCTTGTACTATTGATTACAGTCCTCTGCCCCTGCATTATGTTACTGAAATAATGCATTCTGCTTAAGGAAAGCTGTCTTTTTCTTCATCTGGTGCAGTCAAAATGGTCATTTTGCTTGGTATTTTATGCAGAATCCATATTTAGTGGTGATTTACTGAGGACTGCCTTCTTCTGTCTCTTCAGTTACAGTTTTCTTTTGCAGTTAATAAACAAAATATGTATTAGTAGACTAATATGTGATCTTAAACCAGTAACCTTTGGTTGCAAACCACAAGAATAATAAATAACATGCTGCACACAGCTCTATTTTGTTGGGCTACAGGAGCTCTGCAGCTTTCATATCTCCCTTCTTTGGAAAGCTGGAAGAAGACCACAAGATCTGCACAATGTGATTTGTCCTGACTGTGTCCTATCTAATTTTCTGTACTGTGTAAGCCTTGTTCATTTGACTTCTGTGTTCCCCACCCTGCCTTAGCCCCGCTCCCTTCTTCATATATTCACAGAGCAGCACGCGTATTTCTCTACTGTTTCTTGACCCAAGCACAAGAGACAGCAGATCAGCTATGGTCCACTGGTGGATCGTATCTGAAGTAAGCAGTAGGCACACCACAACTCTGCCTGCTGCAGAGCTGCCAGCAAAAGTATCAGCCTGAAACACCATGTGCCAAAAGGCCCTGCGTTAAGATGCGCAGTCCTCATTTGCAGCTTTGCACTATGGACCCTCCCTTCTTACGTGGTCTTCCATAAAGTCCTCTCCACCAGTGCTTATGTAACTCAGTTGCACACTTTGGCCAGCTGCAAGTCGAGAGGTCTGTTGACCCTGTTCACATACATCCTGAATTATTTAGTGCTGATTCCACACACTGCTGCGTGGCTTCCCTAAAACAGTGCCCTTCAGTTAACGGTGAAGTGCATGTTGTTTTTACTGCTGTATCCTGCACAGCAATAGAAACAGGAACTGAACTTCTGATCGCTTTGTTCGCTTCTAGCTAAGGTAATGGAACGTAGGAAAATGGAGCTGCAGCAACCTAAATAAAACAAAGATAACAGTATTTTGTAGGTTAGTGTTCATGTGTTTCGTATTCAGTGTATATATACATTTTACTTAGTATATATACATTGGGAAAAAAGAATACCAGATGTGCAGTCATCTTGTAAATACAAAGAAACAACAGTGTTTTTCCTCTGATATACTTGTAGTGTTACCTAGTTAGCCTAAAATCTGCATAATACACTACAGATAACTGAGGCTGTCACCTGTTTCATATACTTGAGAATATTTCAATATCAGGTTGTGACAACTGAGCTTAAAAGACAAGGAAGTAAAAATTTTGACAATGAAGCTGTGAGATATTTCCTAAGTAACAGTTTAATCTAACACACACAAATAGCACGTACTGCTAGTTTTATTCAGCATTTCATGTGTTCTCTGAAAGTAATTTTTCAGATGCTGAAGTTGTTTTACAGATGTGCAGGCAATAATACTTAGTGGGATTTTTCTTTTCTTTCTAGACTGAAAGAGGATGTTGAACTCTTCCTAAATGGAATTCATTCCTTCTTACACCCCATGAACTGATGAACTGTAGATGTAACAGTCTGTGGCCAGTCCTGGTTAAACAGTGATTGGATTGGGGAAGCATTTGGAGGAAAAACTGTATGAAAAACTTGTAATGTTGTAGGAAACAATTAATGACTTGACTCATGAACTTGCGGTTACATCAGTAATTGCAGTGGTGGACCACTTCATCTGACAAAAAAGAGCTTGCAAATACTCTTGCAATAATACAGGACTCATTGGTGTCAATATATTCACTTTCTATCCACTTACATATTATCGTCAGGTAGCTGGGGTATTCTTCCCAGTATCCATTAGATAGTCATTTAAATGTCACTAATATGAGTAATAAACCAGATTCAACTTTTGTGTTCTGATGTCTTCTCTTCAATAACTTGAAAGAGACAAAAGTGATTCCAGCACAACACTTAGGTGTCCAGGCAATGTAAATCTGCCATGGGGTTTAAAGAAAATACATTTTTTGGCTGACTATGTAGGTTAGAGGCTGGGACAACTCAGGGAAGACAGGACACAAGAAGAGCAGTATTCCTGTAGCTGGAGTTCTATAGAGTCCTTGTGCATATTTTTTAAAAAATATATCCTATATGTATGTATATATAATATAATGTCTTATATGTATGATATGTGTTAAACATATATAAGATATCATCTTTATAGTTAAATTAAGAATAAAAGAATTGAAGCCATTTATGTTATATTCATAATTATTCTTCAGAGTTGCTGAACTTCATTCATTTCTGTATTTTTGCTGGTAGTATGTCTTCATATTAATTCAATATAAGCTGTTTGAAATGAAAACTGTTCAAAAAGACACTATCACTTTTTTTTTAACCATTAAAAAAACATTTGTAAATCTCTGTGGAGAGGAATGTTAATTATTTTAATATGACACTTTTGTCCATACTCAGCCCACATACTGACATAAACTACTCTTATAAGCAAAATTATAATGGCACAAAACTGGAATGAAAAACTGTTCTTACTGAATCTTTCTTACCTAGTTATTTCCTTTTGTTGGGAGAACACCTGAAGGCCAATACAAAAAGATGGATGGGGCATTCAGGCAAGTGAAAACATCAGGAGCTCTATATGGCTAGGCAAAGGAGAAAAGAGGGACAGAGGTATAGGAAACTTGTGCCGTTATAGGAAACTTTTAAATTACTAGATAACAGAGAAAAAATTTCTATTGGAAGTTAGAAAGACAACTTCTAACAAGATAAAAACAAAAATGTGATCTTCATCCCAAAATCTTTTACAAAATATATTGCTGACATACCACATGAAAACTGTCATATTACTGGTTTATTCCTTTTTTCAACTGATACTCAGCTGTCTGTTTTTCAGATACAGAATTCTAAGTTTGCTACTTGGAAAAGGAAGATCATGGCTTCCAACACAGCGAACCCTGCTAACCATTTGCCATACTTCTTTGGCAATATAACACGTGAAGAAGCTGAGGAGTATCTGATGCAAGGAGGAGTGAGTGATGGACTATACTTGCTCCGCCAAAGCCGGAATTACCTGGGGGGCTTTGCCTTATCCTTGGCCCATGGAAGGAAGGTTCATCATTATACAATTGAGAGGGAGCTGAGTGGCTCATATGCTATTGCAGGAGGCAAGTCGCATGCCAGTCCTGCAGAACTCATTAACTATCACTCAGAGGAAGCGGATGGCCTTATCTGTCTGCTGAGAAAACCCTTCAACCGACCACCAGGCGTTGAACCCAAAACAGGACCCTTTGAAGATTTAAAAGAGAACCTCATCAGAGAGTATGTCAAACAAACTTGGAATTTGCAGGTAAATCCAGGCTGATTTTTCCATAAAGTGGTCTTAGAGTTAGGAGATAGAGAGATTGCAGTGTTTGTTTCCAGCCGTTGCTGCTGCTGCGTAGTATTTTTTCATAATGGGATCATAACTGTTTGAGTTTTGAACAGTGGGGTTTTTCACTCCCCACCAATACATGCAGTAACTTGGCCACAAGTGTAGTTTTCCTGAAATTTTACAAGATTTAGTAATTTTATGATGTCTTGGGCTAGCATAGCCTTATCTATCACTGCACTAACCTATGTCATCAGATTTCCACATGCACCAAAAATTAATAGGTGTAATGAACAAGATACAGAAACGGTTTGATTGCTTTCGATTCTGAATTTTTCTGGATTGATGTGCAGGCAGGCATGGCAACATGGTGACTTGTTTTACATCCCCCGCTCTTAGCTGGCCTTGTTTCTATGGTGCTTATTTAGATTATGTCCAAAAGATGACTTAGTTTCTTAACTGCAGAGCACTGCCTATACGTCTTTATTACTGCATGTGTCAAGTTTGAATGTTCCATGCTGAGGAAGACAGGCTGGATTTTCTCCTTAGAATGACTGTGAAGAAACCAGTCTTAACATGGAAACAGTAGCGTAGGAGGCTGCAACAGGAATATTTCACCTTGGGATGCCATGAGTTAACCCTTATGAATGCATGGAGTTAAACAAGTTTTTTCATCTCTTTTGGTACTAACAAGTAACCCTGTGTGTTTTGTTCTGTAAAACTAGAAAAGCCTGAAACTACATTTACTACAAGTACTGAGGCTTACAGTTTTTTGTGATGAGTCTAAGTCTGAGCCCAATCTAGAAGGGAGTTCATCAACTCAGTGTGAAAACTGATGAAACTAAGAGGTTTTCCCCTCAGATTCTGGGCCAAATTATAGAAGTGGTAGGTTGTGGATGAGTTTAGAATTGTCTAGTTATACCTAAGATATCAACATAGTTCACTCTAAAATTGGGACTGTCCTGTCTGCTTTGGGGAAATTTGCATTAATATCCCCAACATAGACATGCTGTAACAATGCAAAGCCTGTTCAGCTTCTTTCAGTAAACTGCCACAGGATGTGTAATATGGAGGTATGTTACGACATCTCAGAGTGACACTGAGTATATTCAGCTATGTCTCATTAGCATAAAAATATGATGTAATTTTGAGCTGAAATACTGATATATTAAGGGCTTAATTTGCTGGTTATTTTTCCTTCTGTTTCTCAGAGGTAAGGGAAGAATCCCAGCTTTGTGATATTTAGATTCCAATACGTCAGTTTCTATTTTAATATCTTTATAGCAACCAGATCTTTTCTTCACATACAACAAGTACGTGCAGATTTTGAATGTCCCAAAAGCAATCCAATACTGGGAGTCTACCTGTCATGTTTTTATTGCAGAAGACAGTTTGACTGTCCCACTGTGTTTTTACTACTCTCTAGGGGCATGCTCTTGAACAAGCTATCATTAGTCAAAAGCCTCAGCTGGAGAAGTTGATTGCCACTACAGCCCATGAGAAGATGCCATGGTTCCACGGGAGGATCTCTCGGGAAGAGTCAGAACACCGTATCCTCGTTGGGTCAAGAAACAATGGAAAATTTCTGTAAGTACTTTTTGCTGTGGTACCGCTGTTTGCCTCCAGTACTACTACACAGTTCCCTTGAATGAATCTAAAATGAGAGTATACCCTAAAAGGGCATCTCTCATTCACAGTGAGAAAGCCCAGTCCAGCATGATATACATGTCATAATCATTGCTGTACTAAGCAAATGTCTCCAAGATTAAATTTCCACTTAAATAAAGATGGGAAACTATAGCAAAAGCATGAGTCTTTTCTTTTTTTAATCAAATACTTGGTTTAATTCTGAAAGGAGCATCAGAGAAACTCAATACCTGGAAAATTGATTGAACTTTGTTTTATAACCAATTTGCAGTACTAAGTGACTGTGGTAGGTTAACTTTGGCCCACCAAGCCACTGTCAGACTCCCCCTCCTCAACAGAACAGGGGGAGAAAACAGGATGGAAAAGCTTGTGGGTCAAAATGAAGACAGGGAGATCATGTACCACTAACTGTAATGGGTAAAAGAGACTCAGCTTGGGGAAAAGTAGTTTATTTTATTGTCAGTTGAAATTGAGTTGGACAGTAAGAAACAAAGACAAAAACATAAAAATCCACCTTCCCCTCACACCCTCACATCTGCAGTTTTCACAGGCTTAACCTCACTCCTTCACACCCAACTCCTCTCCCCACCAAGCAGCGTGGGGGAGGATGGGTAGGGGATGGGGGCTGTGACGAGTCCCTAACAGCTTCTCTCTGCCACTCCTTCCTCCTCAAGCTGTCCCTGCTGCAATGTGGGTTTTCCACAGGAAATATCCTTCAGGAAATATCCACCTTCTTGGAGGGCTGCAATGTGGGCACCTGTTCCACCGTGGCCTCTCCCATGGGCTGCAGAGGACGCTGCTCCAGCGGCTGGAGCACCTTATCCCTGCCTCCTCGTCTGCCCTTGGTGTTTGTGCTGCTACTTGTTTTGTGTTTGGGGTTTTTTTCTGTCTGCTGCCACCCAACTTCCAGGCATTTTTCTGCCCTGTCTTAAGGATGTTTTCATGGAGGTAGAGGCATCACGTAGGCAGCTGAGGGGCTTAGCAGTGCCCTGCAGGAGTGTCCACCGGGGCTAGCCGGAACCAGTCATGACTGGCCCAGGGCAGGCCCTAGCCTCCTCACAGAGCCCCTGCAGCCCCACTGCCAAAGACTGGCCACCTGCACCCAATATGCTAACTTACCAAAGCAGTAAAAATACAAACAAACTGCTTATGTTAACAACAGTTGGGATCCGTATCTGTCCATTTTCCCTGGGGGCAGTGGTGGTGCTTTGTTCCGTAGTTAAGCAACAGAAGGAATTGCTTTTACCTTGGTAATGCCATTTTGTGTCTGCCACTGTCTGCGTTTACTTGACCTCATGATGTTTTGTTTTCTGAGTGCAAATGTGTCATTTAGGGTAGTGACTAATGGCCATCATCTCCTGAGTATTACAGCCAGTCAAAATCTTCTAACAAAAAAGTTTTTCTTTTGGAAAATCCTTATTTGAAAAAAAATCAGTGTTTTTACTGAGCCATTTTGTGTGTGTGTGTGTGTGTGTGTGTGTGTGTGTTCCCCCCAATAGAAATATTTGTATAACGATAGAAAATGAAGCTTAAAGGTCATGGCTGAGGAAGGATCACTTAGAGCTGTATAATTCCTGAGAGAAATTTCATTGCCTACTTACACAGTCTCCTTCAGCACTCAACTGTCTTTGACTTTTTTAAAGCTAGCCCAAAGTAAAAGCCCAGGAATGAGTGCGGGATGGGTACGCTGCTTCAGTACCAACTCCTTCACTTTGCTGATTTGCCTTAATTGTGCCACACTAATTGCTAATGTAGATGCAACCTTCATATGTTTCTATGTTTTGATCTTAATTGTCAGGAACCGGTAACTCCTCTAAATCTTTGTTTCCAGTAGAGTTAATTCCTATCAGGTCTTATCCATGAATACTTTGAGTGTACTGACATTTCATTTATTGAAATCTCTTTCCTTCCCTCAGACCTTGAATTTTTTCTGTTTCACACTTACTGTCATCCAAGTCACCATGCGTCTTCACATTTTCAGTCTCGCACTCCCTGCTTCTTGGGATCACATCTAGGTGGTCATTTACCCAGTTGTTTTTGTTGCCATTTGTAACAAAAATATTATAAATTTGTTACAAGTTTTGTAACATTTGTAACAAAAAGTTACAAAAGTTTGTGGAGCCAAAGATTCCCGTTACCACAGGTTCATCATTTCGGAATGCTTCTCCCTGTAGCACAGAAGAAGTTTCATTGATCGATGAATGTGGTCACTGTCACAGATTACCAGCACAGCATTACAACACCACCTCTCCTTTTCATTGCTCTGTGACTTTGCTAGTTTCTTTTCCTACTTTTTAGGCACAGGGGCAGGTGGATATGCAATCTGAAACAAAGCAGCAACTTTTTCTTTTAATGACCTGTTTTTTCTAAAAAATCGTTGCTTTCTGTATTAACATCTTACCAAATCAATGTTGTGTCAGTTGAGTCATGATGTTGATCATGTATTAAAGCTTGCAGCTTTTCCAGTTTACCTCTTGCATACATTAGTTTCTAAGAAGTCAAAAGGCTTCTCTTTTGGGAAATAAAGGAAGCTAATTTTTCTTCAAAGAAATGGATCCCTTAGCTAACATTTCTTAACAACATTTCTCTTTCAGAGGGATAGAGCACCTCTCATATGAGGGAAGGCTGAGAGAGTTGGGGTTGTTCAGACTGGAGAAGAGAAGGCTCCAGGGTGACCTTAGAGCAGGCTTTCAGTACTTAAAGGGGGCTTGTAAGAAAGAAGGGGACAGACGTTTTAGCAGGGCCTGTTGTGACAGGACAAGCGGGAATGGTTTTAAACTAAAGGAAGGTAGATTCAGACCAGATATAAGAAAGCAATTTTTCATAATGAGGGTAGCGAAACACTGGAACAGGTTGCCCAGAAAGATGCCTCGTCCCTGGAAACATGCAAGGCCAGGCTGGACAGGGCTCTGAGCAACCTGATCTGGTTGAAGATGTCCCTGCTCATTGCCGGGGGGCTGGACTAGCTGCCGTTTACTCTTATACTCCCAGGGAAGAAACAGGGTGAGATCTTTGTCTGCCCCATAATTCAGTAGCCAGTGCAGCAAGAGAAATAACGTGTTTTTCATTTGTATCAGAAATTGGTTATTTTTCCTTCCAAAGCTCTTAAGCACTCAGGTTGGTAGACCTAGAGGCTTGTAGCAAATAACAAAAGAACTGTCTAATTCATAGAGGTTTTCTGTTTTCTGCAATGGTTTGCCTAACATGGGCTTGCTGAGCAGGTGTTGAGAAATAAACCACTCATTTGTTAGCTAACTGAAACAGTAATAGTAAAATTGTTGAATCCTAGAGAGGTTCGTTGTTTTACATTTCAGGCACAGGCATGGCATACTTTTTCCTTACCCAGCAGCAGCACATGTCAGAATCTTCTGTACGTCTGGGGACTGAAGACTCTCAATTTGTGCTTGTGAATGTAGCTGCTCAGGGACTGTTTTTCTCACATTGGTTGAGACACTCAAGCTTGGTAGCTGACTGAAAGGTAAAAAACTTAGAAGCATTCAATGTCTCAGAGAAGTTCTCTTGTTGAGGTCGGAATTGGAACCTGGGAACATAGAGGGAAGCTAGATTTTCTGAGATGAGGTACTCTGATGCTATTCAAGGAGTCCATAAGCAGGTGCTGGAATATGACAAAAATCATCTTGTTTATTATGGAAAACATAATAAATTTTGGAAGGCTAGAATATTTCTGCATATTCTTTTACAAGGGTCTCTAAAACTTCATTACACCAGAAACCTGCTAATTGTCTGACCTACCTGCCTTGAAACAAAATCCAGTACAGCGGTCTCTGTGAGAACACATCTAATGCCTAGATTTCTTTAGCACTGCTTTGCAGCACTACGAGATTATCAAATCTAGAATTTTTTTATATATATAATAAATATGGAAATAGTTGAAAAGCTTCCTGATTGCAGTTCAAAACGTTTCAAATAGCAATCTAAATCTAACACCACAACTCATCCTAGCTGCTGGAAAAGTTCTGAGCTAACTCTGGGTGTTTTACTGGGGAATTTTCAAAGGCCTTTTTAAAGTTCTTGTCATGACTGAAAAGTCAGTGAAATAAGTATGTATGTGGGTGCTATAGAGTTTGTTTTCAAAGGCAAATATAGAAACAAAGTCATGAAATGGTGTGAAATAGGAGCCAGTGCCCACTTCTTCCAGGAGGAACACTCAGGAAAGATTGCCACTCTAGCCACATAATTTGGGAAAAAAATATAGCAGTGGAATAGAAAGAAAATATTATATCTCTAAAATGACCTGAAGAGCAACTGAAAACAGAGAATTTCATTTAAGTCTTAAGGCCCTGTTAACTTCATTAACACTACTTTGCGTGCTGTGTAGGACGCTGGTTGTTACCCGCCTTCTGGTTTTTCATTAGATTTTGCCTGGTATAGTTGTAGAATATTATGACCAATATTGTTTAGATGATCATAGATAATACTAATAATATTATGAATAATTTTATTGGTACTATAATAACATTTATATTAGTGACATATATTGTATATAATAATATTATTCATAATATCATTAATATTATCTCTGTGAGTGCATGCATGTGTGAACTAGTTGAAAAATAAATTAAAAATTTACTAACAGCGATAGACCAGCAGTATAAGAATAGTTAGTTTTCTCTGCAGTTTCACATAGGAAACAGCTCTGGTAAGCATCTAGTAGCTCTTGACACATCTTGTTTTGCCATCAGTAGTGACCACTTCAGTTATATGAACATGTGGTTTTGCATATGTGTTAAGAACCAGAAATTCTGAAGCTGAAGGGAGATAAACAATGTTCAGAAATACTTTTAAACTTAAAAATTCAACATGAAGGAAATTGTGAGTGAAGGCATTGCATAATTAGCAGTTTAGTCTCTATAAACATTTTATATGTGTTCATAGCCATACGTGGTTCACATAAAAGGCAAATAGTTGTGTAAACGGAAAGTAAAAAATAATTTTAGTATAACAAGAATGTCTTCAGAATGCAGTAATATATACTAAAGAGGACCAAACTAGTTTAGACTGTTGAATGACTCATAGCAGTACTCATCATGGCATCTCATGACATCTAGAGACTAAACTGTCTCTTACATGTCACAATAGTTAATGCTAGTAACACCATTTCAAAATAACAAGTTTTGAAGTACAGTTGTCCGCAAGAATTTTCTTGTCTTTTGTCTGACCAAAAATTTATGTTTCCAATACATGTGGCAGTTTATATTTACATTAATCTTACTGTCTTCCTCTAGGAATTTACCACTACTGGAGCACATACTGAGCTAGGTGATTTATCTGACCTTGTAGAGTATTCTTTATAAAAATCTATCAGTATAATGTTTGTATCCATAGATGGAACTGGAGATTGTTGACATCAGACAAGGTGAAAACAATCCTACTAAACATGACCTTAATTCAGAGATATTAATTAATGAAGTTCCTCTTCAAAATGCCAAGCAGTGGCTAGGCTTCGATGACCATAAACATTTTCCAAAATAAATTATAAAATACAGACAGCGAACTATGTTTCTGGAGGTGCTATATTCCCCTCCACTGCAGCCTGGATGGTGCCCATAGCTCTTTGGGAGAGCTGTTTGCTGACCTTCAGTTAGGTACCTAGTTAGGTGCCACTTGCAGACCACTGCAGCAGGGCTGTGGCTTCTCAAGGCTAGCTCTACACTGTGTGCTTCAGGCGCAGAGTGGGTCAGAGGTATGAAGAGAACATGCAATCCCTGACTGAGATAGCTGTAGTGAGAAGATCCCTCGTTGCAAGTGCAACAGGAGCATAGTGTATTTTGCTGGCAGGGCAGTGCCAGCAATATAGACTACACTGATGCAATCCTTCTCGCGAAGGTATTTCGTCACTGTGCAGCACACCACAATAGCCTTATCGGGAGATGACATTTTAGGTTCCATTGTAGATAGCAATAGCGTGTGGCTGAGCTAGCTCCTAAATTCTGTAGTGTGCTGACATTTCTGAAACCGCTTTGAACGTGTTACTAAACAGGGGAGAACAAATGACGTAAACGAAGACTGCAGTCAACCAATTTTTTCCTTTGCATGATCCTTTTACAGATCGCAACAAGGCTCATTCCTTATTGCACTCAAATTTGGAATATGTGCAGATATTTGAAGTGATAATGAATAGTCATGTTGTTAATAACATTACAAGAGAGATGGTCATAAGGGCAGACAAGGAGGGAATGACTGGAGCTTGATCAGCAGTGGGGAATGTCAGTATCTCTGGCACCAAGCAAGAAGGCAAAGCAAGGCCAAGAACAAACTTTAACATGCCCTTGGATTCAGGAGCAAGAATAATTTCACACTCTTCCTAAAGCAAGCATTTTGCTAGTTTATTTCCTTCATTATTCTTCACTGTAGAATGCTATGACTTCTTTTTTCTACTCAGTCAATGAGGCATGTTGTAATAGCAATTTATTTTTTTTACCCTCAGGGATTTTTTCCTTTAGAAAGGAAAGGATCATTTGGCTTTTCACTTGGAAGCAGAGAAAATTGGGACATTGTTCTTTTTCCTTCCAAGCAAAAATAGAGACTTTACTGAAGGAGAGAATGGAGAGCTATTTACACAGTCTGTAATGATACTCCAAATAGTTATTGGTTGCTATTTGTGTTACATTCACAAAAAACATAAAAAATACTCAAACATAGATTGCATGAAAATTAAAATGAATAACTTAACTTTCTTTGCATTGCATCATGTAACAATTTGAGTTTCTCAGTTCCTTCTAAAATTGCTATTGTAAAGTGTATGTCATAGAAAATCTAGATAACTTGGTGCTTCTCTAATATATCTATGAATTCAAATTTGCTCTCAGTGAAGTTGCTCATGTTTCTGATTAATCTCAGTGAATGAAAGGACAATATTGTTTATTTACAGATGTTTATTGTCTTTGTTTTTGTCTTCTGTAGATCTGTAACTCTCTGCAATAACATGAAATGGAAGACCAGGTGATATTTCACTGCTGTCTTCCTTCCTTGCCAAAATGTTTTTTAAAAAAAAAATGTAGCTTTTTTCAATGAAGATTTTTTTTGTTATCAGTTTGTTTTGAAGAACAGTAAATATTGTGTGTGATTTCAGAGCACATTAAAGCAGACAGTGCATTTGGAATTTTGGTTGTTGATAATTCTGCTCTTCAGACATGTTTTGGAAGACAGCAGTACCTCCTGTTGTATGTGTTTTGTAGAGATCCAAGCTGTGCTGAAGCCGACCAGCTACAGTTTAAAAAAACCACTTGAACCATAACCCCAAAAGAACGAGACTCCCTCTGAACACTGGCCAATCATACGTGTTAGAATGGAGACTTTTTGCATGTGCAGGGATAGAGCTGTCTGACAGAAGTTGCCATGACTGTGAACTGCAGATCCCTTCAGAGACCAGTTGTTGGGTTTGGGGAAGGAAGAGCTCAGAAATGCAACTACAACCTTATGAACCTGAACTCTGCCTAAATCCTGTACTGGATACTGAAAGGGCTGTTTGGATCTGTGCTGTGGTCCTTAGAAATCAGGACTGTCTTCTCCCATTGATGCCTGTGTTCTTGAAAAATGTTTAAGATGCTTCTTGTGATAGTAACAACTCTTGCAAATGAGAATCTGTTTCAGTAGAGCTAATTGTATTGGAGCTGCCATTTTCTCATGTGAAATATGAAGGACATTTGTTACTGGGAATAATCTTACTTGTGCTGTATTCTGAACAGAAGTCTGAATGCAGTGAAATGCCATTCCTTTGTGTTTTAGAAACAATGTACTGTATTCTGAAAATATTTTTCCAAGCCTTCTTTGCTAAGAGCAAGTCAGAGGAAGGCAAAGTAAAAGTCATTCTTCATTTTAGCAGGAGCTGTTGCTCTCCACTGGTCAGTCAGCACAGGAAATCAGTATGCTGAGAAAATACCTGCATGTCATGAGAAACCACAATGTGTTTCAAGTTGCTTTAGAGACACTAGACAAGTGACTCTGGTTTCAGAAAAAAAAATTACTTTACTTCCTTTCTCCTTTAGCCAATGTCCTGTTCACATCTTGGGTAACAAGAATCACTCTGCTTGAAAAAATAGTTGTATGAGTAGTTCAGACAAAACACAGTTTTAGTGCAGCCTTGAGTGAGTCAGCTGAGGAGCAGAATTTAATGCTTGCCTCTGCAATCTGAGATGTGAAAGCAAGTACTAGCATTGCACCAGCAAAGCTTCCCAGCACCTTAGTGAGCATTTTGTACTGTATTTCTTTTCAGGGCTTTTGAAAAATTCAAGGGAGAGTGAGTACATTTCTGTACACACTGGAACAAGAAATGATTCGGTGTTGATGAATCTTACAAGAAACCCATTATTCCAGAAAATTTTCATCTAGCGCTATTACTGTCTTACTGTCAGCAGCAAGTAAACACGAACAGCTCAAACTAAAAGAAAAAGTCTGCTTTCTAAAGTCAGAAATGTTACATCGACTATGATGGAGCTAGTAGCAGATTCCTACCTGCTCTGGGTGTAGTCACCAGAAGACACTGATCTCAGTGTGAGCTAGCCTTGAGTACACATAAAACAACTCTGCAACACTTTGCAGGTATCTCAGATGTTGCTTGCGGATATCCTGGAAGAAGGAGGTCATCCTGGCTACTTATGAATTTTAGACAATGTTTTTATATTACATTCCGTGATCTCTCCCTGGTGAAGTTTAGACCAGATATATACCCCAATACCATGTGAAATTTTATGTGAATTTTATATGAAAACTGCAACAAAGCATTAATGTTATTACAGAAATTATAAGAATTGATGATTACAGAAATGTGTGACTTACTTTAAATTCCCAGCCAAACAGCAAGCTGTTTCAGTGCACAAAGATTTTCCCTTTATTTGTATTTCTCATTATATTCTTTTAGTATTTTGTCTTCTGCCCCTACAGCAATCTCTTTATTTCAAAACAGAAGATGTAAGAGAGAAATCTGGCTTTAGTGAAGGCACTTATCTGTTGTTTTTAATTTTAGGTCAGTTGTAGAGGGGATTGAAGTGTAGCAGCTCGTATATGCTGGGTCCTAGCCTCAGACTTCCATGAGCTTTGTCAGCCTGCAGTGCACCAGCCTTCAAATGCTTCCTTGCTCAGACACCGCTTTGTGCACTGCACAGCGTTCTGTAGCTGCCTAGCAAAGAGCTCCACATCGTGGATTTTCTGTTGTCGTCTGTTGCTTTTTGGGGGAAAAAAAACCAAAACCCAAAAAACTTTAGGGAATGCTATCTGAAAACAAATGGCACTAAGAAATAAATGAAAGGCTTAGCAAAATGTCTTCAGAAGTTGCAGTGCTGATTTTGCTGTGGTTTTCATTCAAAGGCTTAAAGGAAAGGGTGATTTAAAAAAATTTCAACCCAGATGGTCATTCCTGGTAAAGTGTAACCCTGAAAATCTCTCTTATTCCTACAGTATCCGAGAAAGGGACAGCAATGGTTCCTATGCCCTGTGTCTGCTGAATGATGGAAAAGTACTGCATTACCGTATTGACAGAGATAAGACAGGAAAGCTCTCCATACCAGACGGAAAAAGATTTGACACCCTCTGGCAGGTCTGTTAAATTTGAATCACTTGGATATCTGTCATCATGTTCCCATGTAACTGACTAAGGCAGCTTGTTTTACTTCGCTTTGCTACAACAGTCTTTAGCTAAACAGTCACATGTTTCGGCAGGTTATTTGTCCTATGTTTCCAACTTTATGTGATTTCTATAAATGAAGAAAATATATGTTCATGTAGAAAACTAAGTGTAGGGAGCTTAAATCATTTTTAAATGAGATGTTGCAGCTTGACTGAGTTCAAAATTGCTGTAATTATTATTCAGTTAGCTGAACATTCTCTAGAATGGAAGACTGTTTGCATTTGCAAGTGACCATATTCAATAATAGCTTTGCTAGGTGTAGTCTTTTGTTAATGTCCTTTATGACAGGAATAAACAGAATTCTAGGAAGCACAAAGGGGATGGTTTAGGATGCTGCATACTGCATACTTTAGCTTTGAAATTCTCTACCTTCAAGGCTGAAAAAGCATAGTTTGCTGAGGGTTACCACCAAAATATGTCTGAACCCTGGTAAAGATTAAGCAATTAAGGAATGCATAGTTGACTATGCCATAGTTGATAATAAAACTGAATACTGGAGAAATGACTGCATAAATTGAAAATGCTAAGGGAATTGAAACCCCTGCAGAAATGTCTTCTGTCCTCTTGCTTAGAATTCTATTAAAACAAGTGAAGTGAGTCACAAAACTATGAGTCTTTACTTGCATATATTAATTCTCAGCCTTTCCTGTAAATGTCCTGGAGTGCAGTGAAATTTTCCTGGAGTCACTGGAAATTTAAAAGCAGCTATGCTATCTTACAAATTTTCTTAATATGTCTGCAACTCTTTCACTCAGAGACCCCTTCTTTTTACCCAAATGCACCAAAGCCAAAATAACAGTACTGAACCTGTAATGAAATGATATCAAGTGGGCAGTTCAGGAACACAAATGCCCACAACTATTGGTGCTATACATTTATTAACTGCTTGCATCCCATTGTGACTTTGAGGTCCAAAGAAAGCATTGCATATTAGGACAATTGCTGCACTGCAGTTATACCCATCTTGGGGGAAAAAAAAAAGTTAATAAAAAAAAAAGAGGACGGGAACTCAGACGTAGAAAAAGAAGTAATTTGCTCAGTGTTAGAAAGCTGGTTAGTAGCAGAGCCGGGCGTGGAATGCTGAGTCTTACAAATCTGGTTCCTGGATCAGGTTCCAGATTCATCCACAAGGTTGATTCAGAAACATGCACCCCTGCTAAAGATGAGCTAAGAACATGTGCAGTAAAGATCTGCTGTATGTCCAGTTCATTTGCTGTAATATATACCAATTATTGTACATATGCACACAATATTAAAGAGGCAATATATTTAATTTTACCTCCCTTATCTTTTCATATCTTTTTCTCTCCTTCTCTGTTGTGTGTTTTTTTTTTTCCACTTCTCATTCTGGTAGTTAGTTGAGCATTATTCATACAAACCAGATGGATTATTAAGGGTTCTTACCATTCCTTGTCCACAACTTGGCTCAGAAAATGGTGAGTTATTCCTATTATTTTGATATGTATAAATAGCTGTGCTAATGATGATAAAGATGTGTGCATTTTTTCCAATTGTCATGTAGGTAGGTGCAGATTACAGTAGATTAAAGTTGGATTAAAAAAAATCTAAATCTCAAATTTCCAATTTTTCAAATGAGTTAAGATCTGCCAGATCACGCAAGATGGAGGCAGGTCCTGTAGCTTAAGGGAGGCTACCAACTCCAATTATTGCTGGCTCTAAATTAATGTCAGATCCAAAATGTACTTTGCTACTCAAAGTGGCCATGTATGTTACACACACCAACAAGGTGGTCGTCCCAGCACCCCTCCGATGGTCCTTATTGCAATCTGAGGCCAGCACATCAGCAGCGCTGGTATTGGCCGTGAGAGGTACTGCCAACAGGTGAGTTGGTGGTAAATGGGGAGTTACCTCCTGTGTTGGGGAGAGCAGGGAAGAAGAAGGGATTGGCTGCACCTGATGCTGAATATGGGGTCAGAAAGTCATTCCTTGATAATTTGGGGGAGTGGCAGTGGGAATGGCAGTGGGAGTGGGAGTGGAGTGGAGTGGGAGTGGAGTGGAGTGGGAGTGGAGTGGAGTGGAGTGGAGTGGAGTGGAGTGGAGTGGAGTGGAGTGGAGTGTCCTGTCCTGAGGTTCAGTATGATCTTTGGCCTGTTTACTCTTTAATGTCATGTTAAATACTGATGAGACCTAGTCCTCCCTCTTACCCTGACTGCCAGGGGAAAAAAGATGCTTCTGCCTGATCCTTGTCTAACTTGTGCTATTTCAGGAGTGGTGTTCTCTCTCTAAGGCCTTCTTTTGTCATTCTGACTGGGTATCAGTGCTATGGTGAGAGGCTGCCCATACTTTTTCGGCTCCTTTGAATCACTTAGGCACTGCACATACTTTTGTTTCTGTGGCAGCAAGCACCAGAGTCTGCTGCACGTTAGAGACAAAAGCAAAGAAGATAGGCCAGGAGAAACACTGCAATGTGATTTAAAAACTGGAAAGTTGGTCCGCTATGCAAAATTTTGTGTTCTTACAGAACATTTCTCACCTTGCTCAGTGTCCTTCTACATTTGCTTCTTTTACAGATAATATTGTTTTTAACACTCGTCCTCCTCTTCCTGGAACCCCTTCTAAGGTAAGAGTAGGTGGTGATATAGCAGTAGCATTCATTTGACAAGGCTTACAGTCACATACTGCTCTAGGAATCCTAATGCTTGGATATTATTGCGACAGTGAATTTGTTTTTCTAGGGATATAAGTGGTAAGTTGAAAAGAATAAGCTTAACATATTCTAGCATGGTTATTGCTTTCATCCGTGTTTTGCATGAACTATTCATCATTTAATTTTGTGAACTTCTTTTATACGTATAATATATGTGAAAATCAGTGTTTTTCATATGTAAAATGCCTTATTTATGGTCGTCTTCTATAGTGACTGTATCAACACTAGAAGGAGAGATACCACTTTGTTTACGTTGTCCATTTTGAGTATCTGCTGACTGAAGCAGAAACGGTGGTTCAATTTATTTTTGTATTTGGTGTGTGCAGTTAACATCAGAGTTCACACAAGGGTTTGGATTCCTTGTGCAGCGAAATTCGTGGCAGTTCTTTCATCAGCTCCACAAAGAGCGAGCAAGCCCATCTGTGATTATAATTGCCTAAGTTCTTAGAGTTCATTGATTAGAGGAGCCACCAGAGTTGTGATACATAACACCATCTCATTCAGCTGTAGTTGATCTCATCTGAAATAGGGAGTTTAATTTAGTTGTTTCACCACTCCCTGGAGAGCCTAATCATCTAGGTCATTATCCTGATGCAATCCCACATTACAGAAAAAAATATTTTTGTTCAAATAGGCAATTACATGTATTTCAGTACTGTTGAATCCCTGTGGGTCTGTGAACAACAATTCTCATACCACCACTTTCTGAACATCAGGTGCCCTTTTAAATCATTGGAAATTATGCAACCAAAATCGGTGCTGTTTCTTTTTTAAATGTTGTCCTAAGGTCTAGATCTATGCCATTTACAAGGACAACTGTGAAGTTTAAGCACATGAGACCACATGTATATCATCTGTTATATACACAGTTATAGAGATGGATCAAGCACATTCAGGGTGGAAATACTACGTAAGTTTTAGATTATCCATAGAAAATTTTGCAGTTTAAGTGTAAATGAAAGTAAATTCAAGAAATCTTACTTTAGATATTTAACTTGTCAAAGAAGTAGTTACAAAAAAAGTGGTTCTGACTAAGTTGACTGATGTTTAGGACTGTGCAATGAAAGTAAATGGGTCAATGGCTTCTCTTTTCATCACTGCATTGCAGTAATCCCATGCCAGTTGTTTGTGATGCTTTACAGGTGAAAGACTTCATCATGCTAACAGTGATTAATCTTGCCTAATATTGATAAACTCAAGTGAAGAGCCAGTCATTCAGCAAAGCACAAAGGCTCACTCTTAGGAGTTTTGAAGCAAGAGAGAGACACATACCCATCCATGTGTCACTTCAGCCTAAAAGTGGTGGAATGACTTTCCACCAATACATGCCTATGTCTTTCCCCTCAGAAGGGGCCTAGGTGAATAGTCTAGACTATATGCCTTGCTTTTAGGTAGCCATAGTTAGGTGAGTGATTCCACCCTTGAACTTGTACTTCTCTAGCAAGTAGCTGACTTAAATATGCTTGGTCACTTGCAGATTTTACATACAACCATTAACATTTTCAGGATTGATCAGACTCATCATG
Source organism: Cariama cristata (assembly GCF_000690535.1). Taxonomy (NCBI): domain Eukaryota; kingdom Metazoa; phylum Chordata; class Aves; order Cariamiformes; family Cariamidae; genus Cariama; species Cariama cristata. The sequence continues at coordinate 21,684 of NW_009618190.1, read as the reverse complement.
ATGGATAGAAGGAAATGCACCAAAGATATCAGTGAGATGTGTTGACTGCGTATTTTGCAAATATTCTCCTAAAACATTGTTTAAAGCTGTAATATGTTTGACATTCTGAACTTCTTGAAACTGAAATCTGAATTTCATGTTTTCTTTAGGAGTTTTATAAAACAAGCCTGCTAAGTTACTTTCCTGTTGTATAGACATAAAAATAGAAAGTGGAAAATTTTAAATTAATATTAATATTGATGAAGCACAAAGACTTCAGTTAATATTGCCAGATTGTCATACATTAATATCTTTGTGCAAAAACAGTAACTTCCTAAAGACCACTTGTGGCTTTTTTTGTATACAGAGCCTGTAATACAATGAATTCAGATTGCAAAATCAAAAATGTGTCTTGAAACGAACAAATACAATCTCAAAGTCTTATGTAGAGGATGTGCAATCTATCTTCACATTATTTACGCTATCATAATGAAGATTTAAGTTTAAGAGCTTATGACGTTTCTGAAGTACTGCATCTTTTTTATTTTACAAAATGGATTGCCAAATATGTGAATTGGGATTGTGAATGTTTGAATTGGGACTCAAAATAATTGTGATGAATTGGAGAAATGTCCTGGAAAAAATAGGGTGAAGTTCAATAGGAACGAGTGCAAGATAGTGCACTTCTAACAGTCATCTGTAGAGCACAGGATGGGGAGCAGCAGTTTTTCAGAGAATGTGACGCCTGTAGTAGATCAGAACAGGAACAAGGACCAGCAACCATCATGCTGGTAGAAGAAAGGGAAACACCAAGAGTGATTCCAGCTTGTTCAACACTGGTAAGGTCTCAGTTGGAATACTTTCATCAGTTTTTGGCACTGCAGCAAAGAATGTTGTCCAGCAGGAGATAATCCAGAGCAAAGCAACTGGAATGATCATGACTTGTGAGAGAAGATTGATTAGAATAAAGAAGAAAGAGAGACTAGAGGGACAGAACATTATTAGCAGCTCAGGAAAGGAAGGGAATGGCCTCTTCTGAGGGACAATCTAATACTGGTGTTCCCATCCAGACCAATTTTTCAATAACTTTTTTTTTTATATATATATTAATGCCTGAAATACACTGGTGAGATTCCAAAGCCTTAGTGGAGAGCATGCCCAGATCTGAAGTTGCTTTGAAGCTTGGAGAGTGTATGACCACTGTAGACAGATCTGCTGGATGATATGCAAGGCAGACTGTCCAACTAACTTAACTGCAAACTGTTGGGGTGTAAGGGCTTTGAGTAAAATTTACAACATCAGGGAAGGTATTTGTGTAGTATTTGCTAATGCTCCAAGAACAAATTTGGAGCAATAGAATGTTTCTTGTTTCTTGTTTCTCTTGTTTCTTGTCCTCTTTTCCATAATCTGGACATCTCCTTTTTAGTGATACTAGTATGCTTCCTGTGCAAAAGGAAGGACTTTCTGCTGAAAGTCTGTATTGGACGTAATTTCTCCATGCAGAATATGGACGCTTACTCCTCCTTATTTCTCTCAGCACATGTGTGGACTAGGACTTTTCTTGCCCTTTGCCAGAGAGTCCATAACTAGATTTAAGGTGATTTTGATCCCCTTTGACTTTGTTACTTTTTTCTCCTTACACATCATCTCAATATGTATTTAAACCTGCAGAGGAGTTTCTGGTATGAGCCTAAAACCAGTTGTTGACACTACAATGAAGCTGCCAACTTCTGGCCTTTACCCAAATCGTCCACTTAACCTTTTTCATTGTTTTATTTGTTTAACCACAGTTTATCAGATAGTAGTAATAGACCTAAGCCTTAGAAGTACAGCCTAACTTTAGACTAGTACTGTTGCTGTCCCTGATTAAGTATTCCTCTTAGCATGCATTTGTATGTCTAATACCAACATTTGAGTTAAGCAGTATTACCATCAAGGCAGTGCAGGTGGCTGCTTGGTCAAGTGCTGGGAGTTACTCTTGTCAGAAAACTATAAATGAACCGTACTCACTATGTGCAAAAGAGCACTTAACTTCTTAGAGAATTTATCTGTTGCAAAACTGTAGCTAAGAAGTGCTTCAGGTTTCATTTATTCACAATATGGAAAGACAATTTTGTGAGGTAAAAGAAAACAGTGGATTCAGTAAGCTTTTGCAATATGCAGTAACTGAATTTTTATATATCATAGCTGTGAAGACGGTCAAGCATCAAAAAGGTTTCTGTTCTTCCAGCA
>NW_009618190.1:0-19462 GCF_000690535.1 Cariama cristata | reverse complement strand
GGATGGCTATCCTTGGTGTTTTGAAACAAAAGATCCCTTTTTTATCTAAAGTCAAACTTTTTTTTTAAAAGAAAGCTAGGAAAAATACCAATCATATCTGTGAGAAAAGATATCTTTTCAGAAAAAAAAGAAGTCCGAATGGATTATTTAAAAGTTCAGAACATCTAACTGTAGGTCATTTCAAAGGCTGTTTAAAATAGCTGTGGCTCAGATTACTATTTCAGCCTCAGCATTGGCCTAAATGCTTGGTCAATAAGTACTGCATCACAGTTTTAATCTGGCAGGTGTGATCTCTTAGTGTCCCCTAGAAATGCTAATTAGTCACATTTAATTAAATTAATATATTATTGTAAACCACATTTGCATTTCTTTTAGAAGTATCTTTATACAGAACATAAGCTCATGTGTAAAATCTAAAGCCGGTTCATTTTTGTTTGGATTTAATATCCGTTTGTGTGCTTTTTGCTTCAATAACCACATTGTTTTTTGTAAGACCAAGGTGTGCCTCAAGTCTTGCTTGATACATTAGTCGTACTTCAAAATACTAAAGTTATGAACATATTTTACATTGCTAACTATGTCGGGGGATGACTAAAGTTCAATAACAGAGGCAGAAGAAACATACTGTGTAAATATGGTGGGAAAGGGCAATGTCCATGAATTTAAAAACTGCCTTAAGGTATATCTGCAGATTGAAATGGTTTGAGAGTAATACAGTTGACAGAAAATTTAGTACTAAGATTTCCTATACTACATTTGTTTGATGTATCATATGTGTGCTTGCAGGCACACAGAAGAGAAAGATCGGGAGTGTTTTGTTCTTGTATGCTACGTCTGTTTTGTAAAATACCTTTAGCTATTTTCCTGACACATTTACCGTTCCTCTTTGACATTGTGGTTTCTAGAGTTGGGCAGGAGGTGGAATTATCTCAAGACTCAAATCGTACACCTTTCCAAAGGCTGGCAGCAAAAAGGTGCCTCATATAGTCTTTTTAGGTTTTTGACTGAGTTAAAAGGACTTACACTTGACTAATTTCACTCTTTATTTTTTCCCCTCTTTTGGCTTGCTGTTACTAAATGTGTGTCTTGGCTACTAACAATGAAATTGTGAAGATTTTATAAGCTTTCTGCTTCTTTCCTAATCATCTGCATAATTATGGCCTTCATTTTATAACTAAAGCAATGGGTTTAAAGAAGTTTTAAAAATTGAGGGACTATTTTTAATTCATTTCTCACATCCCAAATTATTTGTGCAGATCTCAACATGTCTGCAAATAAAATGTAAGTGATGTTTTCCAAAAAAACAGTCATTTATAGCAAAACAAAATGATGTTTCTACTCTGAACTATCATTCCTAATCAGAAAATTGGCTTGCTTACACAATTATGCTGTTACTGAGCACTTTTAGGGAACAATTTGTTAATAACAACCACAAAATATATTCTTACAGAACCTGTGTGCACAAATCTTGTTATGCATTGATGTTAATTACATTTGGGCAGGTGTAAGATGTCACAAGACTAAGCAGAATGGGAAAGGTGGTAAGATGTCAGGGAGTCAAGGGGAACCCAGGCCTACACTAATGAAAATGCTGTTGCATGGCCAGAAAATTGTGCTGTCCAGTAATTGATGTAGTTGTGAAGCATGTAGTTATGAGCTTTGTTTGCACGCTGAGAATAACATATGTGTCCCTGTTGCACCCATGAGTCTCTTGTTTTGTTTATTTATTTATTTCCAGTTGCTCTTTGACAAAAATGAGCAGACATAAAAAGCCCTAAAGGTACACTGCTGTTCAGAGTGAAAAACTATCTTTGACATACACTGTATTTGATAATCCTGGTAAATAACAATTATTCTTTTTTATAACTTCAGTTCACTTTTGTACTGAAGTTCCCATAGCTGTTTTCATCTTGCATATACTTGCAAGACCCACATCTCGTTTTTAATGTGCTGTCATCCTCTACAAGTACATATACGGTGTCAGGACATATTCTAAAACCATCTGAAAAAAAAAATTCCACATTAGACAAGAGAAGTATTTTTTTTTTGTTCAGAAAAGTGACTGTGGGGTGTAAATTTTCTAGACATGGCTTTAGTCACTCTGCTGTCTGTTCGTCTGGTAGAACCTGTGCTTCTCTCTGGTTGCTTTCTGCAGTCAAATACCCATTTCCTGCCTTCTGGGAATCATACACAGAGTACAGACTGAAGCATATTAGCAGAGAAAGACCAATCATTTAAGAAAATAATTTCAGAAATCTGATTTGATCATCATTTATGTGTATTTAATCCTGAATACTCAAACCCACAAATTTCATCATGCTGCCAAATTTTAAACTCCAAACAAAAGTTCAGCTCTGAACATTTCCAAGATTTATCATCCATTAACCCAACATGCAGAATTTACTTTAGACCTCATTAACTAAGGAGTTACTTCTCTTAAGTCAAAAATTTTCAGACAATAAAATGGAAAGTTTTCACTCTTATATTTATTCAGTCTTAGAAATTATTGAGTTTTTTTAAATTTTCACAAACTGGTTATGTGTATATAATTTAGCACTCAGATCAAAATTTTTAAAGCTATTTTACTCAATAATGTAAAATTGGCAATTTAGATGACAATTTAAATGAAGTCGTGCCACCTAGTGGCGACTAAGGTGTCTTCACCAAAGCTCGTTGAGGATTTGGCTAATAAGGTCTTTGCCGTGCAGTATTTAGCTATTCAGTTTGGTTTTGCCAAATAAGATGACTTTATAGCCCTGCATATACATTAGTGTTTTTGCAAATCTGAATTATTAACCTGAAATCTCACTTGCTATACTGATTGCCTTCATAAGTATATTCTTTACTATAAAATTATAGTCTTTACTATAAAAATCAGACTTAAGAGTACTTCAAGTCGTTTCATTCATATTTTAAAGAAAACAGTAAGCGTGTTTTGTTCTCATTACATGAACTAGATGCTGTCAAACTTGCTTAGAGCTTATCCTACTAAGGCCTTATCCATGCATAGAAAGTGGTATTCCTTTTACTAGAAAGATACCTTTGAGACAATGCAAACGCTCTGCCTCCTGCTTTCCTCTTATTGTGGATGTAGCTATATTACTATAAAAGTGCCACACTAGTATAGGCAGTCCCTAATAAGGGGAAGAACGGCACATTTAGATTAGCTTAACTATGGGTACATGAGAAGTTTAACCAATGAAAATTAAACCGTAGCAGAAGAAAAAAAATATGTTGATATGAAACCAGGATGGGCTTACAACAGCCTTCTACTATGAGAGCATGAAATGACAGCCTGCCTCACAGTTTACAAGTGTACAATACTGCAGGGTGTCCCACAGTACAAACCTTTTTTAACAGGCTCCTCTAGTGGGCTCTTTGCTTGTATTCCTTTTCACTGGATGAGCAAATGCATGGTCATTTTGCCCGTTCTCTGCTTCTTATAAGAATACAAGGAGTAGTCTCCTAACCTATAGCTTGGTTGTATTAAGACAAAGCTCCCTTTGTCAGAAAAAGATCTGCAGAATTAAGCTTGCTGTTTTTAAAGTGTAGGGCAGAAAGGACTCTGGATTTAAACAATAGTTAAATACAAAGGAAATTTTACTGTAATATTATCCAGACATGCAATGATACATATCTCCTGCACCATTTCTTGTCAGCCTCGCTTGACTTCAAGAGAAAAATTCCAGCCTTTCTGCTAGAAAATCCTAATGAAAGGCATGCAGGGTGCTACATGCCACGAATACGTAACTGGCAGAACTGAAGAAAAATGTTTGAGGTTTTCTGAGAGCTGCACAATATTCTGAAGTTACTAATATGAGCTGTAAAGGTGACTGTCAAACATCAAATTGCAGTTCAACCAGAAATATTAATGAAAAAGCCATTGTTAAGCTGTTTAATCAAACTGCAACAATGGGGAATATCACTCCACACATACCTATGTATTAGTTAACTAAGCTAACACTAATGATATGTAAGACTTTATCACCCATGTTAAACATGAGCAGGTCTCTGAGAAAGAGAACTCGCTTTGTTAGATTTGGTGTCACTGTGTCATTTCCAAGTCACAGCTGCAGTTTTATTCACAAGCACAGGAGTGATGCACTCATTTTTTTTTTAAATGCAGTTCCTGACAAGAGCATCAAATCCTTTCTGATTCTTTTATTTTGTTCTTGAATTGCAAAGAGCAGAAACATCTCTGTATGTCTCATTTGAGAAGTCAGCTATGTCATGGCCAGAGCTAGATTTTTACCAGCTGTTCTGCACTGGTGAGTGGATTCTTGAGATGTATGAATTTGATGTATGTGAATTCTCTTTGGCCTATCCAAAGTATGCCAGTTCATACCCTGAGACCTAGGATCAGGGATATTTAACTACCTCTCTAGTCTGCAGCTAATACTAATCACAAAAGACCTTATACCCTCCACATTTTTTAAAATTTTTGGGGTTATCTAGTACTGGCTGAGTACTTCTTCAATGTTTCTGCCCTGTTATTCAGTAGCAATCAGATGAAGCTTACTTATCAGACATACACAAGTCGTTGCAGCTGAATTGGTAGTTTCCATCATTGTGATTCAGCCTGCTGGGTTATATTGCCACCAAAAAAGCATCACTTCTTCAAACAGTAAGTTCAAGTCCATTTGAAGTCTTGAGCTTATCATTCTCAAAGGCTTTTCCCAAGGTGTTTGTATCTCGTTTCTCATAAGTTTGGATTTCAATGAGAAAAAGTGGTACACAATCTTTTTACTCATCTGAAAACAAGGAAGATCTGCTGAAGTTGTACCTTTCTGTGGACTGAATTTGTATTCCTGATTATGTAACAGCAACTACACAAATTTTGTCCAACGCTTGACTGTTGTGGAAAGAAAGAAAACGAAGCTGCTATGGTTCATTGGTTAGTTTGGAGCTACAGCTACACCTGTGTGACTTTACCTAATTGTGACTACAGAATAGTTTTCAATGTTTTAAGTGAGTGGTGTGCTGTGGGACATTTCAAAGCTTGGGTTCAGATATTCCTATCATACTTTTGAGTGCACAGTTGAAGTACTCCCCACAGTGAACTGAAGACAATTAACACTCTTATCAAAGCTTTCAAAAAACAAAGGAGACTCAGAGCAATACAGTCTCTTCTAGATGTCATTTTCTGAACACTTTGCATGTCTATCAGAAGAAATTATTTTAAGGATGAAGTACACAAAAGGTATCTGTTGAAACTGTGATTCTATCGTTCCTAAATATTTCAGAACTTTCCTTCCAGTATCTTGGAAACTGCCACTGAAGACTCAGCATCTCAGTCCCTTTCTTAGGTAGTCACCATATTTTTATCTTTTTTTTCCCCACTCTACTTTTGGACCCCTTGGCCAAGAAGTGTTAACCAGAGGCTTACATAATATCCATGCAATGGGGTAATTTGCACCTGCTTCCTTTGTACTTGTATCTGTCTAGCAAAAGGTATTAATGTCAGCCCATATTGCTTTGTATCCATTAGGTTAATTGATTCCAATTACCTTTGGAACGTTAAATTGTCTCCCTTTTAAAGTATAAATACCGTTAAGGTAGGAAGCAAGAATACATCCAGGAAGCTATCCAGTGGAACTATAATCAGTTCTTAGTAGTATTACTGAATGGGTCATAGTAACTAGCAATAAGATAAAAAACGCTAAGTATTCTTGATGTGTTCTGAAGCAATACAGGATATATGAAATGCACAAACTAAAATCACTGTGGTCTCAGTAAGTATAATTCCATCTCATTTGGTTTTGGTTTGCAAAAGATGATCGATATTTTTGACTGCACATAAGCATTTTCCTATACATCCTGTTCACAGTGAAACTGCCAGCCCATCACTTGAGAGGTTTGGGATTGAGTTCCAATCTCAGTGAGGTTTTTTTGGATCAGTGAATGGCCTGTGTGTGAAAGAGAGTGATACAGGTCTTGGAAATACAGTTCTTAACTTGCAGACCTGGCAAAGTGTACCAGACTAGAAAAACAAAATTAGAGCTGAGGATCTTGTTTTATACCATTCATTTGCCTCCTCGTTCTTGAGATTGGCAGGTCAGTTTGGTCCCTCACCTGTCTCAGAACTATCTCAGGGCTCTTTTGGCTTGCCCTGACAGCAAGCGACCCTTCAACACTGTTCCACAAGACTGAGCAATTCAAGTCAGAAACATTAACCTTGCCATCCCTGATGCCACCATGCTTATCCTACTAGGCCATAATCTTGCCGAGTGTTGGCCTCTGACTTGGGGTTTGCTGTAAAATCTATATAGTGAAACCTTTCGTGCTTCATCCACTGAGGCAGATCACTTCATTAGAATTTAGAGGTCTGTACCACCTGGACCAGGTATTTTCCCTAGAAAATGGGAGTTCCAGGTGATAAAACTTCTGTTGCACCAAATAATTCACTCCTGGATGTTTCTCAAGCTCTGTTTCTCTTTACTTGAAAATGACAACTGTTTCAGGCAGGAACTTATGCTGCTGAAAGCTTCAGTTATTAAAAAGAAGAATTATGTACTCAAGTATTTGCAAAGTAGCCCTATCCAGTGTTTTGCAAGTACAATATACCTTGGTTTCCTATTCAAGCTGAGCAAATTTGTGGTGTTGTTTGAATTTTTGGTTTTAAAACATTCTCTTAGGAGGGTGAGGTCAATCATGAGTAGAGTAAAAATTCTACATTTAGAAAAAAAAGGGACAAAACTCAGAAATAAGTTCTGTAATTCCTTGGTCCTGACAGTTCACAGACAGAAGAGAGCACACTGTAAGTTTCTCTCATCTATACTTTATCATGCCAGACTCATCCTTCAGCCGAGGAGCTCCAGAACATACCATATTTCTGCTGGGATGGTTTGTGTGCTCCATAGTATTCTCTGACAAAGAGTAAAGGCAGAGGGATTGTATTTGAACCAGATGTTCAAGTATAATAAGAATTAGGTCACTTTCTCCCTCCTCAGAGCAGACACGCTGGCCTAGTGTAAGGTCCATGATGTCTGTCCATGATGTTACACAAGCCTATTAAAATAATTACTTTTTACCCCAGTTTCTTCCAAGTGGAGTCACTCTGTAATATCCACAAGAGAAAGAGGGAAGTATCTTTTTTTTAATTTGTTCTAGGAATTTCTCTATGGCCTAGGTATGGAGAGAGGTAACTTGGAGAGGGAGGAAGGACAGATTAAAGAGAAATCCTTATGACTACTTGTGTTACAAGGCAGATTTGAAAAGAGCATGTAAATTTAATATCTGCAGAATAAGATTTGTGCATGACCCATTCCAGTTAATTCTCTCAGATTAAATGCTCTGAAATATTTGCAATAACTTTTTATGCTTTAGCAGTGTATGTTTCATTCGACCTGCATATTTACTCAAGCAATAACCTCCAGAATGTAATAAACTTTGTTGAAACTCTTTCTCACTTTCTGATTCTCACCTTTGTGTCTCTTGCAATCATTATGCCATAATCCTTGGGGAAAAAAAATGCTTTTAACTTACCTATTCACTGCTAAACAAAAACTCTGTTTATGTGCCACAGCTTCAGCCATCTATTGGTCACGCACCTGATGAAGCACCTTTTAATCCTTACGTGCTGCAAAGGAAGAGAGGTCTTACAGGAGCAGAAAGAGGTAAGCAGAGTAATTTATGTCATTAATACAATTTCCTTCTTTATGCCAGAGGTCTGTCCTCAACCCATATTTTTTTCTTGCGTGTTTCACACCATGTTGTGTATTGGTATGGCCACTGTCATAGCTCAAGCCTGGTAGCTGAAACTGCCAGACGTCACCATCTGTAATAAAAGTCATATAGCAGAAATCCCTTTTTCCATGTTGAAGTGAAAGGTTATTCCTTTCTTGACTCTAAAAGCTGCATCCTTGTACTTCATAAAAAGAATTGTACCCTGTTGCTTCCACAGTGCCAAATTGCTGCTCAGGCTTTCTGTAAAATGCAATTAAAGATGAGTGCCTAAGAATGACCTACATATAAGGCAGCATTCTGAGTGAAGAATTGTCTGAGGTAACTAATGGGACATACTAAGGAGAAGGGCCAGCCTTTAACCCTCCTTCTCTCAAGGAACCTCCTGGTTTCACATTACACAGATGCTCAATAGTTAAAAGTGTGCCACCAGGTGGACATCACTCTCTTTTGGGGTGTTCTAAAGTGCCTGTAGCCGAACTGCACGTGGTTTCTTGGTAATGCCCTCGTAAGCCAAACACACTGATGATCCTGAACATAGAAAGGGTGAATACAGTAGCTGTGACAGCAAAAATGTCTCACATAATGACTAATTTTTTCATTGATTGAGCTGCAGGTGATCAGAGAGAGGCCTTACCCATGGATACTGAGGTCTACGAAAGTCCATATGCTGATCCAGATGAAATGAAACCAAAAAATGTCACTCTTGACAGGAAATTGTTAACCTTGGAGGAAGGAGAACTTGGCTCTGGAAATTTTGGTACTGTAAAGAAAGGGTTCTATAAGATGAAAAAGTAAGTGTTGCCTTCTGATTTCATGGAGTCTAATATGTAAAAGATGTAGCCTTTATTTTTCGGAGCAGCAGTAATCTTTGCATGTCATTTAGGGTGACAGACTGTACCTAAGTAATTTGGGCCAACATTCACCAGTTTCTCTCTTCATACATGTACTCATACACTCATTTTCTATACACTCATTTTCTTTTCCTCTGTTTGCGGACACCTCTTTGCCTGCAGCATAGTCACCTCCCAGCCATTATTTATGTCTGTAAAGTGGGGAAGTGCCCCGTATGACTATTTTCTCTCCTGTCAGGGCTAGTAGAGTGGGAAGTCAGCTGCCTTCCTCCATAGTTTGTGTAGGCAGTCATGCTATTCAGTATTTCCCACCAGCACAACCTCTCCTTGAGAAATAGTGTGGAGTGCCATGGACAGCTTACCTGTAGCAAAGAGATTTTCACCTAAAATGAGTACCATAAATACATGTTTCATGAAGCTGGAATGTTGATTTTCAAGAAGACAGAACATGTCGTGACCTCTTTTGTCGTGTAACTGCAGCAGGAACAGACCCTGTTTAGACTGGCAGAAGTGTAAGCACCTGACCATGCATTTTCATAGTAAAATCTTATCAACATGTTGTTTAAGTGCATGGGCTGATTATATATAAGCTTTCACCACTTGAAGCTGGAGACATTTCTTTAACCAAGGTTTTCAGAGCCAGGAAGGATTTTTCTTTTTCCATTGCAGTCTTGAGGGGATTTGAAGGGCTCTGGTCCCAGTTTGTGTATTTGCTAATCTTGTTTCACACTTGAGCCCTGTTGATCTTATCCGTCACTCTTTCAATTAGTTGTATGAGCTGAAGGTTGCAGGAGTAGGCTTAGTTTCTCAGGATTTCGGAGCACTGCCTTGCGGTTGTGCAATGCTGCATGTTCTAGTCTCACCCCCAAAATACCTCAGTGCTTGGAAAGATCTTTGTAGCTTTTCTTGCCAGAATGGGCAGGAAAATTTTGTCCAGTACATCTGTTTTCAGGCTTGTTAAGACGTTTTTATGACTATTTATGGTTTTCTCAGGTTCTTCCCGTTCTCTCTTTTTTGTTTAGATGCCTTCTGAGCATTTGATAAAGAGATGTTCCTGTTACAGGGTTTTTTCCCCTCTGAATGTCATTTCTATCTTTTGTCACAGTTTGTACTATGTGCACAGAAACATCAGATGGAGATTGTGTGCATTTGCACACAGATTTTTCAGCAACTAATCCCACAACTGGATTCTTTTTTGTAGGGGTGCCAAGCCAGTGGCTGTAAAAATTCTTAAGAATGAGAGTAACGACCCAGCTGTAAAGGATGAATTACTGAGAGAAGCAAATGTAATGCAGCAGCTGGATAACCCATATATTGTCCGAATGATAGGCATATGTGAAGCTGAGGCCTGGATGTTAGTAATGGAAATGGCTGAACTTGGGCCATTGAACAAATTTTTGCAAAAAAATAGGTATGTAATCTTTGATTCTGTTTCATAGGATTTACCCAAAGAGAAAAAAAAGATACAGGGTTTTTTGTGGTGGGTTTTTTTTTTTTCCTTTAAGGGCAATTTTAAATTGATATGTTGTTAATGTAATAATTAATAATTGTAGTTACTCTTCACTGGGGCATGATTACCTTGTACATATTTCCTAACTGTCAAATATTTCTGGTAAAACAGTGCATTTTGAATAAATGAAAGAATTTTCACATGTCCTTCAATTGCTCATTTATTGATATGATCACATGTCATCTTGCTCAGGACATTCTTACACTGCCTATTCTAATTAAAGCTTAGCTAAACATAAGTGGATCAGGTTCCTAATATGATGTGCGGTGGTTCATAGCAAAGATTTATATTTGAACTCCATGAAAAGTCATGAAAATGAACTCCTGACCTCTTAAAGATTCAATTATGATTTTCAGACATGTCACAGAGAAGAATATAACAGAGCTGGTACATCAGGTTTCCATGGGGATGAAATACCTGGAGGAGAATAACTTTGTTCATAGGGATCTGGCTGCAAGGAATGTGCTGTTAGTCACCCAACATTATGCCAAAATTAGTGACTTTGGACTTTCTAAAGCTCTCAGTGCTGATGAAAATTATTACAAGGTAAGGTTCGCACAAGACATGAAAGCTGTATAGAAGCAGAGCTTAATAAGGTTATTTTCAGTTGAAGTGCAGTTGTTTTTAAAAGTTGAAAATTAGAAATAATATGTATCATCCATTATTTTATAACCTGATAGTAGGTCACTGATTTTCAAAATGCGTGATCAACATTAAGAGACGTGTAAGGAGGAAAAAGCTAGTCCCTTCTATTATTTGCTTAGTTCTTTCATTTACTTCTGGAAAACTTGTCATTAAAAGGTTGAAACTTACGGTGGAAATGAGGTAACCCATTAAATAACCTCTCCTATTTAAGGGAAAATGTCTTTGTTGCAAGTAGGAACTTTTGGACACTCACGGTTTTCAGCATATCCAAGGAAAATTTAGGCTAGCACACTGTGTTATTGACTAATAGAACTGAAATTAGGAAGGTTTTTGAAAGAATACCATTGGTAAATAAACATTTGATCTAAGCAGAATTTGTTTAGCTTGGTTTTAAATTCACTGGATCTCTGTACGGCTAAAGGGACTGAAATAACTGCCACATTTAATAAGGTAAAAATGTCTGCAGGAGACAAAGGCTTTAATCCTGTCTGCATCTTTTTTTCTGATACATTGCTCTTGCAGTTCAAATTATTTCTTCCTTTTGCCTATTCCCTTTCATCAGCTGTTTAAAACTAATAAGCTAGGCCATGAAACACTGCAGAGGAGCAGCAAGCACACACTCCTTTCTGATGACCTTCCCATGGGAATAGTAACGGCTGCCAGAAAAGGCAGGAGCATCTTAAATCACTGCCACTAGCCTACCCAGAGCGGCTTGTCAGAGGTTTGAGAATTGGTATCAAAGGCCCATTCCCTTTACAACTCCCTAAATTGCAGTGGGGTTCTTTCACTAGATCTAGCACTGTACTGGGATAACTTGGCACTTGCATTGTCGTAACACAGTGTTGTGGAATAATTTAATCAAACTTCAGTTTACCGCAAGGCGGTCACTGTGCTTTGAAATGGAGCATCGACTTCAAGTAATAATAAGACTCAGTGTAGCTGGGTGTGTATCTCTTACCATCTGTGGAGAGCCTAGATGAAAAATCCTACTTTTAAAGAACAACTTTAAATGCCACTGAAAACGTGATTCCGGGTCATTTAGCTGAGTTTTGCTTTACCATAGATTTCATTTAAGTGCATTATTTTGAAAGTGGAAGATTAGGAACAATTTTCTAACACCTCTGAAGAAGATGCTACCCATTCTCTCTAATACCAACTACATCAGAAATGTTATAGTACTTAGTACAAATGTGTGCAGATCTGACTTAAGTGGGCTTATATGAATTGTGATGTTCTTTACTACTTACCACTGTCTCTAGCCTGCTTTTTTTCCTTTCTGTTACGACTTATTTTAGGCACAAAGTCATGGAAAATGGCCAGTCAAGTGGTATGCTCCAGAATGCATGAATTTCTACAAATTTTCTAGCAAAAGTGATGTCTGGAGCTTTGGGGTTTTAATGTGGGAAGCTTTCTCTTATGGGCAAAAGCCATATAAGGTGAGTAGTTCTAGCTGGCAATTTTTTTTTCCTGTGAAAATTCAGTGCAAATTTGAACCAATGCCTTTTCCTACCTGAAAAAGGTTATTGCAGGCCAAAGCAGGCCTCAGTGCTCCAGCTGTTGCAACAAATGAGTCAATGGATAGCCCAAAAATCAATTCCAGGCCTCTCTTGTTTATACTAACATGTGTGCTGTAATGACCTGCAACTCAGATGACTGTTCTGGTTACCCTGTTCCAGGGAATGAAAGGTGGTGAAGTTGCACAGATGATTGAAAGAGGAGAACGAATGGAACGTCCTGAAGGCTGTCCAACAGAAGTCTATGATCTAATGAAATTGTGTTGGACATACAAGTGAGTGTGATGTGATGCTATCTCTTGTAATAGAAGTATATTTTATTCTACTTAGTTAATAGCCAGAAAATGAGGTTGGGGGCTGGAGGGAGAAGGGTCTTTCAAAATACATTGTTTCAGCTGGTGTTTAGCTTACAACCAACCTCCAAACTAAGGAATCAGTTGGACTTTCAAGTCAAAATTATTTGAGTTATTGAGTGTACCACAAAAGGCTGATTTTGCACAGCTGATTTTGCTGGAACAGTTATATACAAAAAATAGGGTATCATAAAAAACAAGTAATTCCATAAAAAGGTCAGTCTGATATATTTTGAAAAGCAAGTTTGAAACTAAGCAAATATTTTTGTTTCATTTTGGATTGTATTTTCTTCCATTTTCATTCCCAAGACTTTTTTTTAACTGAAATTTCAAAAAACGTATTGCCAAATTATTCATTCTATTCCTCAATAATTAATTGTTTTGACTTATTTTTCTCTTCTCTCATTTCTGAATATACTCAGATTGAATTCCACATTGACTTCCTATTAGTGACAGGCAAAACATCTTTTCAGATCCTACCTAATATGTCAGAAGCATTTTTTCCAATTGATAACAATTCAGAAGTTAGATTTATGAAATATAGAGAAGAAAAAAAAAGAAAGCCTACTTGATACTTTTTTTAATTCATATATTGCAAAAAATATTTAAAATGTTTAATGATTTATCATTTTAAACTATTTAGTTGAAGTTACTTTTAGCTGTAGGAAGGTCTCCATAAAGCACCCAAAGTCTACTGTAATGTCACTTATTCTTCCAGTTCACCATCTGGAGAATACGTGTCCAACAAAAGTCTCTGGATTCCAGTTAAGGAGCTGTGGTACTTCACTTTTGGGTACCTTGCTTCTTTGTTAGTTTTATTACACCTACTACACTAGAAAGAACATGGAGCCATAAAATAATTTCTGCCTTTGAGTTTGACTCAAAGCATGCTGTAACAGTTCTAGAGAGAATGACATCATTTTTTGTTATAATTAATAAGCATATCATAAAGCGTGATGCTTTTTATTTCTGTGTACTCAAATATCTTTAATATTGGAATGAAAAAGAAAAAGAAAAAAATTAAAAAGAAGGCTCAAGTCAGGCAGAGATATTATCTCAATATGTAACGTATTATTGTAAGGGTTTGTTGTCAGTTTAATTGTGTTCTCCCAAATCAACAGAGTTGCAGATACAGAAGAGAGACAGACAGACAGTACAGCCATAAAGTGTATGCGTAGGCTCCTCTCAGTGATGCTAAGCCACTCTGTATGACTTTAGTACCCATTATAAGGCAGATATTGCACAGTAAATATTCTTTTCTCTAGATTATTACTAAAGTAAGTGGAGTAGAAAATGAAATGGAGCTGATTTACCATTTATTTCTTGTAGTACCTTCACCAACCACGAAGTAACAGGCATGATAGTAAATCCTCTGACTGGATGCTCTGTAGTGACATTTACCACTTAGTATTCATTTTGTAGCATCATTTTGGTAGCCTTAAAATATTGTGAGCAGCTTTAAATGAGCTATCAGCAAAGTAAAGCCCCAAGTGTTGCAAGGCCCACTCACCTTTACAGCTGCCTCCTTCCTACACAGTGATACTTGTTGTCTCTCCACAGCGTTGATGACCGACCAGGATTCGCTGCAGTCGAGCTGAGATTGCGTAACTACTATTATGATATTTCCCACTAACAGCATGAAGAAAAGCAGCTTCCTCGCCTCCAGCCAGCCACCTCTGAGAAGCAGTTCACTTGCCAAAACCAAGTGACTTTGATTTTTGTACTGCCACTTTCATCCTGCGAAGCTCAGAGCTAAGCCCTGTGTCTGTAGGGTTGCCTTTTCTTGCCTTCTGTGCAATGTCCAGCCCCGAAAAAAGAGTGTTGAAAGTGGAGAGGACCCAGAGTGAGCAGCAAGGACATCAGAGCAGATGCTTATATTTTTGCTACATTCCATTTCACTTTATTTACAGCTTTATTGGCATTACATTTTGCGGTCATGTAACACCTATTTAATGTCTGTCAGCCCTCTTCCTCTCTTGTATTTGAATCCAGATTGAAATTTAGATTCTTGTTATTAATATTCTTAGCCCTCAAATGCATTAAGAGTTGTTCCAGCCTTCCCCCTCCCCAAGTAAGAATAGCATAAACATTTCTCAGTGTGAAGGAGATTCACTGTGAAGGTGTGTCAGTCACTTTGACTGACAGCATGTTTGATTTTACCTCCAAGCCCCTTTAAAACCAAATCATATTCTTCTCAGTAGTAATGTAGGCAGAGGGGAACTGAGAGATGTGAATTTCTAACATCACGTTCTCCTTTAAATGTGACCAACTTCTCTTGTTCCTCATCTCATGTGGAAGCCCAGCTGCCACTCAGGGAGTAATTTTTTTCCTGGTGAAACTTGGGAATTCAGGGGCTTGCTCTCATCCTGGAACAAAAAGTATCAGCACCTAAGACAATAATTCTGGGTTTTAACATAAACTCCACTGCTGCAGTCTTGAAAAGACAGCTGTACAGTGAAAGGTGACGGAGCAGCACATTCCTTTCTCGGTGCTGTTTCAGCCTTCTCCAAAGATATCTTTGCCATGTATCTCTTTGGGTATACCAAAGCTCCTTGTGTTGTGTTTTGAGCAGCAATCATTTCTATCTTTTTTTAAATCTTTCTTGAAAAGCATTTTTGAGAATTCATGACACCTTATCACCTCTAAAGCTAAATTTCACCCCTAGCTCAAATATTTTAAAACAGGCTTATGGACATTGAGTTTGCTTTTGTCCGTACCTGAATGTTAGTATTTGTCCTGTTATTAGTCCCTGTGAGCATCTCAGGAAAAGATATTTGTCTTACCACTCTTTTGTGATGCACCATACTTCTCCATTAATGTGCAAGTATAGCAATGGTAATAACAAATAATGTAATCAACTTCTGGTTCTATTTTTACCCTTATGCTTTGTTTGTCCAGTCTCATTTTAAATACTATAGATATCAAAATTACTATCACTTATTCCTCAAAAGCAGCTACTTTACTGGCATTTACATATATGTCAGGAGTCTACATGCATTGCATCTGCTAGAGATAGAGATTTTAGAAGACAATAAAGAGTAAGATTTAGAGTTAGGTATATTTATTGCATATGGCTGATTAGAACATATGTATTTAATTGTTGTGTGAACAGGGTATTCTTAGAGATGCAGTGATATTTTTTTCTCTAGCAAATGTGAAATCATTTTCATAAAAGAGATGTCTATAAACAAATGTAGAAGTTACTGTATTTTTTTTTCTTTTTACTGTTCATGGTCTACCTTGTGATTTTTGGTAGTTTAATCTTGAGTGTCCAGTGCAAGATACTTCAAAAAGCATGTGCTACTGAAAGAGACTGAGTACAACAGACCATGTTTCAAATGTGACCAAATGTGACTTATATTGAAGATGATTTATTTTTTGTTTTGTTTTTAAGAAACATTTTTCTACAAGAATAGCTTGTATAGAAGTTAGCCGTAGTTGTATGTAAATATTTTGTTGCTTTAAACCTGTTGCAGAGAAATTGTTAGCTCTACATGTGCAATTAGTACATTCATGGGGATATTAGTTATAAACAAATTGCACAAATCTCTTTTAGCCAGCAAGTGACAGTACTCAGTTTCTGTGTGAGAGAGAGAGATACATATATAGGTATATATCTATCTCTCTCTTAAAAAGTGTTATCTGATACAACAAAAGTGGAGGAATGTTTCACCCCCTCTCTTCTGAGTGAATGTCACTTTCTGGTGTTACTTGATTATTTTTAACTTCATTGTTATGTAATAAAAGTTTACAATGAAAATATAAAGTATTGTGAAACAAATGGATTAGGTTTTAAAATTAAAATTAAAGACACTGTTTTACAAAGTATGCTCTTTTAACAAGAATCCTTTAAGTGCTTTCTAAAAAATGCTCATGCTGTGCAGAGCATATATATTTACTGAATTACTGTGATTGTTGTGGAAGATTGAGATTCCCCTATTGACACTGAAAGGTACCTGACACAACGGATAAGCCCACTGAAGCCTGGGCTGCTTTTGGAGCTATTCAAGACTAGCAGGAAAATCTCTGAAAATACGCATGTTGTTTTTACACCGAAGCCTTTCCAAGATACTGCTTTTCAACAATAACTGTGCTGAATCTGGTGGTTGGAGGTGTGAAGAGTCAGTCCAGCTTATCAGCTAACCAAGAATGTCTGCATTACAGCTGTCAGCTATGCAGGGTTTAAGGCACATTATACCACATAGGGCCTCCCTCAACGGCACAGGCAACCGTTCTAGGTATTCTGAAATAATGACAGAGAGATCTTAGTCTTTCATGTAGCTTTTACTGCAAGCTCAGGTCCTCAGGAAAGTAAAGGCTGGATGGGACTGGATGTAAATCTGAGTAATAAACACCAAAGGCGAAAAGGTAGGCAACTCTTCAAGCAGATATTTACCTTTGGGGGGCATCAGTCAGTGACTGACTTACACTGTACTGCTGTGGTTGTTTTCCTGCATAGCGTATCTGCCCTAATTATTCCACCTTTCCACTTGTGGGATTGCACCATTAACTGATATGAAGGGGCTTTTGTCTTTTGGTTGTCTTTATTTTTAGATTGACTCATATCGGAAAAGCCATTTGGCAGTGTAGCCCCACAAGTAATTGTCACAGCAGAGTTAAGGGGTGGCAAGCTGCAGCATGGAGGAAGGGAGGATGGAGTGAGTGACTCAGAGAAGAAGGAGCAGGTGAGAACATGTTAAGCAGGTTTTTCAGTGAAGGAAAACAGAGTGTAATTACAGCTTTGGTTAGGACTGAAATCTATAAAATCATGGAGTTTTTTCAGAGCATGGGAGGCCGTGGACCTTTTTCCATAAAAACCAACCCAAACTTCTTAAAAAAACCCTGGCGCAGTCTCCACCTGCTTCAAACACTATGCAAAAATGGGGCTTTTCGTGAGACAATGAAAAAGACCCATGATTTTCTATCCCTGAAATCACCACAGTCAGCACTGCTGGTTTGATAAAGAGCCCATCAGAGAGTGGGCTGCGGAGTATGTTGTGGGTCGAGGCAGTGGTGTGGCCTGGCCCTGGCAGGAGGTGGCAATACTTGAACGCTGTTGGAGCGATGCACTTGTCCCAGCATTTCTGGCACTCTCCCTGCCACCCCGCCTCTTGCTGTGCCTCTGCAGTACATAGGGACGTGTTCGTCCCTTTGCTGCTTGCTGCGAACAAGAGTTCCATGTGAGCACAAACCGTCAATGATTTATATCACAAATGGTTAGCTGTGGATGATTAACGAAGACTTCTGAGACTCTGTGTCCCTTTGTCTTTTAAGTGATACCAGCAGTCAGGGATTACAGGCAGAAAGATAGAGAACATGTCCCACACAAGCATAGAAGGGAGTGAGGGTGGCATCTGAGTTCAATAGTGCAGGGGAACATTAAGCCAGCAGCTATAATTACCAGCACTAGGTTTAGTGAGGACAGAAAGCCTGTGGGTCATGCAGAAAAAGAAGAAAAAGGAAAAAACAGAGAGGAAAAAAATGCACCCTCTGACTCTTGACAGTGGAAAAAAACCAATATTGGACTTAAAGCGATCCCAGATTTGGATGTAAAAGAGACACTTCAAGAGTCAGTATCGCCGTTGCTCAGCAGCGTGTCCCAGTGCTACACGTCATGGTGTGACGTGAGACAGGGACACAACTGCATCTGGACCCCGTCTCTCTCTGCTAGGGCAGCTTGTGGGCCCAGTGGTAGCGGGGAGTGGGTGTAGAGCTCATGGGCAACACTCAACAGCCAAATGCCTCCTGCTGTAGCTACAGGCAGCTGGGGGCTGAGATGCAAACCCCTTTACTGGGGCAGCTCAGTAACCTGTGAAGGTTTGCATCTGGAAAAGGAGGGGAGACATGAGGGTGGATCATGCAGTGACTATCAGAAATACAAAGTGTGTTGGGAAAGAAATTGTCTCCTGTTAGGTTGATTAATAATGCTGGAAAAAAGAGACAAGCCTGTGGCACACAGGTCTTCCTTCAGGCTTGTATTACACCGTGGATTCCTGTGAAGCAGCAGAGTGATGTAGCACAAACCCAACTGAAAACAACAGCCCTCCAACCACCCAGAGCTCTCTGAAGGCAGGCTAGCACTGTGCATCAACCTGCAAATGGGTATTTTTTTTCTTTTCTGTCATATATGTGTTAATTGAGGTGAATACCCACTGGGTTCCTTGGCATATAATTAACTCTGCTCTCAGTATTACCACTGCTTCCCTGAGGCAGTGGAGATGTGCACATTTCTTAATAACCAGAGAAGCAGAGGAAACAAGGGGCAGCTGTGAAAAGCATTACACTGCTGTCCATTAAAATTCGTAACTTCAAATGTAAATAACACCTGGATGACCAGTCCAGTATAAACCTGCACAGATCCTTCATTCCCCTCATCTGTCCACCATCACAAGAAGGGCCAGAAGGAGGATCCGGGGAACTACAGGTCTGTCAGCCTGACCTCAGTGCCGGGAAAGGTGATGGAACAAATCATCCTGAGTGAGATCACAAGGCATGTGAAGGACAATCAGGGGATCAGGACTAGTCAGCATGGGTTCATGAAAGGCAGGTCCTGCTTGACCAACCTGATCTCCTTCTATGACCAAGTGACTCGCTTGGTAGATGAGGGAAAGCCTGTAGATGTGGTCTACCTGGACTTCAGCAAGGCCTTTGACACTGTCTCCCATGGCATCCTCCTGGAGAAACTGGCAGCTCATGGCCTGGACAGGAATACCCTTCACTGGGTGAAAAACGGGCTGGCCGGCCGTGCCCGGAGAGTGGCGGTGAATGGCGCTAAATCCAGCTGGCGGCCAGTCACGAGTGGTGTTCCACAGGGCTCAGTGTTGGGGCCAGTCCTGTTTAACATCTTCATTGATGATTTGGATGAGGGGATACCGTGCACCCTCAGTAAGTTTACAGACGACA
>NW_009618189.1:32895-44833 GCF_000690535.1 Cariama cristata | reverse complement strand
CGAGGTCAGGCTGACAGACCTGTAGTTCCAGGTACATGTCTTCTGTAATGAAGAGACAGCTTCCCTCCTT
Source organism: Cariama cristata (assembly GCF_000690535.1). Taxonomy (NCBI): domain Eukaryota; kingdom Metazoa; phylum Chordata; class Aves; order Cariamiformes; family Cariamidae; genus Cariama; species Cariama cristata. The sequence continues at coordinate 44,763 of NW_009618189.1, read as the reverse complement.
CTCCTGCCATCCCTAAACATATGCACACAACTGAGTGTTGTGCTGGACCTAGCCTGGAAGTAGGTTCTGAGAATTACAGCAGGAACGGGCTCTGCAGGTAACATAAGTAACGAAACTCTTAGGCTCTGAATATTAATGGACCATAAGCACTGACATATGTTGGACAGTTGTGCAACAGACCTCAGCATTGAAAAGTTGGGATGTCTAAACATACTAGCTTATCTTGAGCTAATTCTGATATGTCTGATCAGTGCTGCACTAGATCATGAACCTGTAACTAAACAACATAAACTTGTAGAGTTTGGTAGCCGCAGCAGTAATTTTAGTGCACCTAGGACCATCCGTTCAATTTGAAGTTGAGTGGTATGGAATGAGCTTTCCTTGTACTGCTAAATAATCTTAACTTTCAAAAGAGAAAGGCCATATCCAGACTACCTACTGGAATCTGTTTGCCTGTGGTCTCCCTCTTGTCGGGGAGAATGTTAACAGAGAGACAACAAATTTATGCCAGGGAGCCCAATAACAATTTAACAGCACAAAAAAATGAGCTTTTGTGCCTGGGATTATCTCATGGCATTGTTTAATTTGCCAGTGTAGATTTAATCAAAGTGGGTCTGTATAGAAGTCTTGGACTGCTAAAATTTTAACACAATGTTTCATTTTGTTGTTATTTCAATCCTCCATTTCTCTACATGGATCATGTTGAAGGCCAAACTTGTCTCCTGTTGACTCATACTTTTCATGAAAAATGAGATATGACCTTCAAGAGAAGAAAACTTGTCCTGTACTATCTTTATTGTGAACTCAAATGCGTATTCATCCTCAAGATGGACAGGGTGGACATACTGGTTGAAAGCTTTTCCTCACTTGACTTTTTCAGGCTAAAGGTAGGTGTTTAGCTATCTAAAATAAGTTAGAGGAATTATGTGCTAAAATTGTCCTCCACTCACCACTGATGGTGTCACTCCACTCACCACTCACTAGAAAGGTTTAAGATGGCAAGTTTATATATCTAAATTATCTTAAGTTAGGTGAAGGGAATTCAAAATGCTGTACTTAACTCGTACCTCTTTGTATCTCCTCTACTGTTTTGGCAATGTATCATGACCAGGGAAATTCTCCAAAGTGAACCCCAGCATTGTTTGCTGCCAAGGGGATTTGAAAAACTAGAGCTCCATGATCTGAACGACAGATACCCTGCAGGCAGGAACAGGTCTGTGTACCAGGTCTGGCTGGGATGGAGTTAATTTTCCTCAGAGCCACTTGTATGGTGCTATTTCAGATTTGTAACCAAAACGGCACTGATAACACACTACTGTTTTAGCTAATACTGAACAGTATTGACACAGTGTCAAGGTCTTCTCTGTTTCTCACTCTGCTCCCCCCTGCCCCCTGCTCCGTAAATAGATTGAGGGTTCATAGGACCTGGGAGGGGACACAACCAGGTAGATGACCCAAACTAACCAGAGAGCTCTTCCATGGCATATAATGTCATGCTCAGCAATAAAACAGAGAGGTGGGAGGTTTGAGTAGGCCATCTTTTGTTCAGGAACTGGCTTGGCTTTGATCTACACATGGGAGATGTTGAGTCATTGTCTTTGCATCACTTGTTTTATTTTGTTTTCTTTCTCTCTCCTCCCATTTCTCTATTTCTGAAACCATATTTATCCTGACCTATGAGTTTTCTTGGTTTTACTCCTCCTTTCCTCTTCCTCTGTCCCACTTTGGGGTGGGAAGGAGAAGTGAAGGGCTGGTTATGGGGTGCTTAGCTGCCTACTAGGGTTAACCCACAACAGTCTGGAATAGCTGGTGCAGTAAACATCCTGGGCAGTGTGGACGTTCCCTTATAGTAGCCACACCCCATTACTTAATGACACACTCTGCATTTAGAGGCTTCAGGTTCTCCTACAGCATTTGGTTAGAGTGCAAACAGTGGTTACATATATCTTTCTTGTATTTCACCTTTTGTCCTACATCATGATGTAATCAAAGTCATTATTCTTCTACAGTTTTTTGCCCAAACGAAGACATTCTTCACCAATTAAGTACCATAATTAAAATACATACCCTACATTAGAAATAAGAACATCACAATTTCCCTTTCTGTTATTGCAAATCATAACGCAAGGACTCATGTTACTTTACATAAGCATTTCTGAAACAACTAACAAGAAATGGAAGAAAAAGTTATATTTTTTAATTTATTTGCACTCTAATGAATATACAAGATCGTTATGCTCTTTTTTCTCCTTATTTCCTTTTTTTCTCTTTCTTTTCAGAATTTTTCTCTCGATTCTCTCTCTTTTTTTCTTTTTTTTTTTTTTGTTTCTTCCTAAAGGGACGCTTGAATAGAACTATCTGGTTTAGAAGATGAGGCTGACTGATTACTGTAATTCATAGGGCCTTAATTAGCTGCACAAACCATTAGCTACAATTAGACTATTATAAAACACTTGATGCGCTGTGTCAACCATGGGGGCTCATTTATTCTTGTGGCAGGGAAGGGAGGGGGGAAGAGGAAAAAAGAGCACTGTACAGCCGAGCATGCTAATAAAGAATGATTTTTGATTTAAGATGTTGCCGATAGTGCCTCAAAATTAATCTCAATAGCTGTCTAATTTGTGTCGGTGGATGGTATATTTATTGTAAAATGACACCAAAGCTAAATGAGTTACCTGAAGCAGGACTGCTAATGTCAGCGCCTGGAGACGCAACTCCATATGCCGTAATACAGCAAGGCACTGGGGCTGAATACTCCCAGTGGAGCACTTTGCTTCATCTGTCTCTGAAAATGCAGCAACCTGACTTCCACTTTATGATCCTTAAATAATAATAATAAAAAAAATAGATATGAGAAACAAATTCCAGAACAGCTTTCAAAGGTTAGGGGGCTTACAAGGGCATGGTACAGCTGAAAAACCTTATTGAAACTGGGTTGGGTGTTAGCATATGTAAAAGTGGAAATTACGAGACTTGTCTTTAAAGTGAAAAGAGAGAGGAAATAATACAGACAAAGAGGATTTTTCTAATGGGCTTAACACAGTGAGAATGTGAGAATGACTTTCTTTAACTTAGAAACGCCTTTTTTGTTTGTTTTCCTGTTGTATTTCCTAGTTCATACTGTATTGATCCAACTTTCTAGTTGCAAATTATTGGAAATACATTTATAGATTCCTTTAATTTTTGTTTTTATCCTTGATTAATTTCCTGTTTAGCTCCTTTGCAACAGGAAGTCAAGAACTTAAAAAGGAGAGATCAATTCAATAACACATGGCACTTGGTCTTTTCTGCACCATGTATGAAATCATCAAGGCTGTGAGGGGAAGAAAGCAGAATCTGTAGTTAATATGTTGGATTGGGATTGAGACCTGAATTCTCTTCCTGTTGTGCCCTACATGACCCTAGGCAAACCTATCTCTCTGTGCTTTTGTGAAACAAGGGGATGGTTATACTTTCTCTCCTATTATGCTCTGTTTCTTTCAGCTCTGAGGCCTAGATTCATGAAGGCAAATCAAGGTAATTTATCTTGATGGACTAGAAACTAAGAGCTGAATTACCTCTGTGGATCAGAGTCTGAGCCATTGGGGGTAAGGATTGCCTGTTGGTTTGGGAAAATACAGCACTTGGCATCCAGTGCCAAATGTCATTTAAAAATGCTAAATCTTGAAAAAAAAAACCAACACATACTGCTAACAGAATGGAGTTGTTACACTGCATACACTGTGATTAACTAACTAATGATCTTCATTGATGCTGCAGCTGCCATCCTGTACTATCTTCAGCCATTAATATCTCAGCAGAAACAGAGCTCAGATTGCCCAGCTCCAAAATTACAAGCCTCTGCCACTGGGGCCTAAGGAAGGTGAGTCACTGATAATTGCAGTTTAGTGTCCTGTCTCTCACTTAGGATGTTAAGCACTATTTCTCCTCCAGGAATCAGAGACAAAGAATTGGGGTATGACGCTCACCTCTCTACTTACACAGTGAAATGCAAATTTGAGGTGATAGATAAGCCTTAGTTGCCTCTGATATAGAGGTGGTAGCCACCATTTCCCATGTCTGGAAGTCCCCTAGAGCAGTTTGGTATTGTATTGTCTCTTTCTGTGTCTGGCCTGACTGTTCAAGAGCTGAGCAGGTATCACTGTGTGTGCATCTGGAAAACGGCAGCCCTATTTTTTTTTTTATTCCAGTCATGAAAACCAGAGCCAAAGAACAGTACTGACATAACTTTAATATTATAGCTTAAATGAATACATATGTTGTATACAGTCATCAAGATGGCAATTTTTCACTAAAGTCTCGTGGAAAATGTTGGCTCCCTTGACAGCAAACAAACAACCAACAACACCCCACAAGATATTATGGAAGGCAAAAAGACCACAGAAACAAATGAAATGTTAAAAAACAAAACAAAACAAAACAAAAGGACATTGAGCTGCTGAAGCGTGTTCAGAGAAGAGCGACAAAGCTGGTGAAGGGCCTGGAGAAAAAGCCTTACGAGGAGTGGCTGAGGGAGTTGGGGTTGTTTAGTCTGGAGAAAAGGAGGCTGAGGGGAGACCTGATTGCCTCCTACAACTACCTGAAAGGAGGCTATAGTGAAGCAGGGGTTGATCTCTTCTCCCCGGTAACTAGCAGTAGGACGAGAGGAAATGGTCTCAAGCTGCACCAGGGGAGGTTCAGGTTCAACATTAGAAAGAACTTCTTCACTTTAAGAGTCATTAAGCATTGGAATGGGCTCCCCAGGGAGGTGGTGGAGTCACCATCCCTGGAGGTGTTCAAAAAATGTTTAGATGTGGCACTTCAAAACATGGTTTAGTGAGCATGGTGCCATCAGGTATACAGTTGGACTTGATGATCTTTGAGGTCTCTTCCAACCATAATGATTCTCTGATTCTATGATTCTATGAAAACAAAACCAATCAAAGCATTTTTTCCTACATGCGTATGTGAGTGCATGTACATATGGATGCACGTATGCATATAACAGCTATATGCATAAACATGGATATACATTTTTAAAGAAAATTTTCGTATAACTAGAAAATAATCTTTCATCCAAAAATCTAAAAAAAACCTGTTACACTTTTCATTCAGTCAGTTCAAAATGCAATAATTTATATATGGGCGTGGTGATCTGGTAAATTTTCGTGTCTGACTGAATTCAGTGACTAGTAGATAATTTTTAAAAGGAACTTATTTAGGTAGGGTTGCCATATTATAATTATGGTGGAAGATGAAAAAGAATTTTCTGGATGGTGGAGGACGGATCAGTCAAGGATGACCAAGAGCTCAGTTCAATCTTCTAGCATGATTGCAACTAACAGTCACATTCATAAATAGTACTCCATTGGGATTTTAGGAAATAACCTGGCCTTACGGAAAAAAAAGGTTAAGTTCTGCTGTAGACTGATGAGAAGGGACAGTTGGTATTTGCAAAAGGAAGAAGTTAAGCTTTTTGCTTTAGGACTAATTATCAACATCTCTTCAAAAGAATCCATGATCTTCACAAATGACTGCAGGGATATTCTAAATAAATTGACCTCAAGTTCTTTATTAGACAACATCAGGAAACAGCCTGGGGGAAACAGGTGTGGTGGGTGGCTTCTTTGACAGAAAAATAACTCCCATAAGATGGAAAAGTATATTTAAAGTCTGTGATCTTATGAAATTTATTAGACATTCATTCAGTAATTACCAAACAATCACTATTCAAGCAGCAGTTTGTTTAGTTTCCAGGCGGTCACCATCCAATAATGATGACCGAAGGCGTGGTGCTTCAGAACATGACACTTAGGGAGCTTTTTTCAAACCCCCCCCAAACAGAATGCCTAGGCAGCAGCAAGAATGCCAGCCCAGGGGGGTGGCTTTTTGCTCTTAACAGTAACAGAGCAGTAAGAGAAGTCAGAAAGAATCCTAATCTACTCTTTTGCAGCCCCACATGAAATGACTTAATATCTTCCCTGAGTATTTAGATTGCTTTCCATGATTCCTCAGGTTTTGGATTTCCATTTCTGAAGCAGTGCTTGTTTGGCTTGAATAACCCCTTCAATACAGACATTTACATTTTCCCTCCCTCCTTCCTTTCATGTCAAAGGGTCTGCAGACTTTCTATGACTTTGTTATGGCTATGGTACATTTACATGAAAAGGAGATGAAGGATTTCAGGAGGATGTTTTCAAAGGCTCAGATGGTGGGTAGGCGTGAGATTCCTGTTAAGGATCTAAGTGTACTGGGGGTCTTCAAAATTATTGCCTTTAATTTCCTGGCTTCTGGAGTTAGCATTACCTTGCTTTCCATTTTCTTTCCTTTTTCTCCTAACTTTCCATTCAATAGTTTAAACTTACAATGTTATTTTTAGTAGGGTTTTCTTTTTTTTTTTTTTTTTTAACTACCCTTGGGATGTCAAACTTATATTGTAGACAGTATTACTTAGTGATTCATCTATAGTTCCTTCTTGAACCAATTCCTGCTTGCTGCTTAGGACTTACAGATGTTTTGTACAGATACTGTAAAAAGCAAAGAGTCCTCAGCTTCCAACAATACAGATTTTAAAGTCATAAACCCTCCAGCTTCTGAACAAAGAATGGAGCACTCATACAAAAAAAAGCATGTGGGAGGGGAAAAGATTAAGAAGAAGCAGAAAAATACCACCTTTTTTATTTACTAGGTTTGGCTTAGATCTCATAAGTTTCCTTTAATGTAATGTTATCATTTTCTCCTGTTCCAAAGGAAAAAAAAGACCTCTCGGATCAAAATTTATCACAGTCAAAATAAAAAATGTAACAGACCAGCATAAAACATTTAGCAGCAACTGTTAATAATGTATACAATAAAATATTGCACTAATATATTGACAAATACAGTAATAAAGTATTAATGTGATTATGCTTCATCAGTGCAACAGCCATTCCTCCTTGCTTTTCAAACAGTTTGAACAAAGTCTCTCTGCCCCAATCAACAATTTCATCATAATCCTTTAAAAACAAACAAACAAACAAACAAACAAAGTGGAATTTAAAATAAGGATCCCCAAACTGATTTTCCTATGACTTCTTGTACACATACAAACTCAGGTAGCAGTAATTTATTCTTGGTTTACACCAGGGTAAGTGAAATGAGAACTTACTCCATAACAGCTTAATTAAGAAGATGCTGTAACTAGTTCTTTTAGAGTTATTTTCAGCACTCCTGGGAAAAAGACAAGTGCTACTGTCACCATTTTTCAGATGTTGACTGAAGCATAGGGAGAGGAAGGGTCCAATCTATAAACGAGACCTATTTTCTGTGTAGCAATGCCCACCTCTTTGCTGCAATGTCTGAAGGCAGCCAGGAACCTGAGATGGTCATAGGTTTTTGAGGACACATATGGGTAAGAGTGAGGCACCTAAAACTGCAGTTCATAACAGGCAGTATTTAGAAATCTCTTCAGAGTAATCTCAGAGACAGAATCTGACTCTGGGCTGCTGGAGGCCTCTCTCAGCTACAAATCCTCTCCTATAATTAAACAAGCCAGGTCAGTTCTTTCTCATATCTACAAGAAAAGGTTCATAAGGTTAAAGCACTCTCATAGTCTGTGTCTGCTCAGGATTCAAGCTTCCTTCTTCTCTGAACACCTAAGAAACCATGCATATAAGAGATTCTATTTAGTGGATGGAACATAAAGGGTAAAGCAGGTAACTGAGTGAGAACTCCTTCTTTGAAGAATTTTAATTATTATTTTTGTATGAGTCTCCTATTACCAGATCTTATCAGCAACTACTCCATATATCCTAGCTGTCTTAAAGAACTGAAATGTTCAGGGAGGATAAGACCCCTTAAAAGTATTGTTTCTTTGCTAGTATTTCCTGCTTAGGACTGAGAAAATCCTAGCATGTTGTTTCAGATAGATGAACCAAATGGAATCTGGTGCCATATCTATAGCTATATGTGTGTTCTGGTATACATAACATACTCACACTCATGTCATTGCTAAAGCTAGATTTGGCTTTCCAATACAGAAGGACAGTTTTCAACCTATATTTAATTCTTATGTAGAAAAATATTACATTGCCTCATGCTTTGTGAAAAAGGACACTTCAGACATCTCTCCTGAAAAGATATATAAGAATTCAGATTTCTGTTTCTAAAATGTCAGTGACTGCTCAAGCAATAGAAAAGTAGCATGTAGCAAAAATGATAGTCATCTCTTCACGTTTGTGAGAGAGGCTTGGAAAACGTTGTTAACGGCTTTCAGACGTGTTTGGAATTAATCATTTGCATCTGTTTGTCAGCTTTTTCAGATTTAATGACTTCATGCTTTTCTGGGTAAACAAAGAGGCTCTCTTACTCATACATGTTACTTAGAGCAGTGTGCATACCTGTAAAATAAAGAGGTGGCTAGACTGAAAAGTATATTTGTTATGACCTTTTTTCAGGTCAAATTCAGTTCAGTATGAGTCATAGCAGTCTGATGGAGACAGAGTTGCAGCTATTGAGTCTGCTCCTGGGGCAGTTCAGGAAAGAAACAGGAATTCTTGTAACTAAATGTAGACATCAACAGTACAGAAATCTATATCTTAGCAACTAACTCATCTTCCATTATACTCAGTGAAGAACAAGGGACACTTCCAGGACAGAATTCATCTGATCTCTTTTAGGTGTCTACTTTTGTATAAGATGAATTGCATCCTAGAAATGCCTGCTGACTCTGAAGATATCCTAAGGTGATATCTACATTGTAGACATCTACAATTAATCACGTCAATTCCTCTATAGGTTTAAAGATGGTGGAAAGCAAAACTTAGTATTAGAAATCTCTCTCCATTCCTTATGTTAAAGTCACTGTAGCCCTGGTCTTCATAAGGAAGAAAGCTTTCCCTGACAATACTGCAGAGAACTCTTTTCATATGTAGAGAGGACCCTTTTTATGGAAAGAAAAAATAATGTGAGAGTGAAACAAATGCAGGAAACAAAACAGACTAAATTGATACTGATTGATATTGATTTTATTCTTCTGTTCTTCTTCTTCTTCTTGATATTGACTGCTGGAAAATTAGGTGTAATACCAGAGCTTTGGCCGAGTTACCAGAATGGGTAGTGTCTCAAATGCCTTCTATATCGCTTGCTTGCATAACACAGGAGATTTGTTCTGCTTCTATCTTTCACTGGAATCCTTAGAGTGAGGGAAGCAGGTTCATAAAACATGACATTTCCTAGCTCTGCCTCCTACAGAAACCAGCTGTCGATGAATACCAGCAGCCATCGAGCTGAATGTCTTTAGCAGCTCCTGCTGTTGTGTGGGCACCTCTCAGGCATGCCACATATATAGATGTGTTTGTATGTTGTTGCCTTTGCAGGTTTGGCATGAAGATCTGGGTTAGTCCCTCTGCAATGCTGTGGCCATGATCTGGAATTCTGCTATTCATTTCCAAACTAACAGGAGCTTCACAGGCTATTCAAAGATCTTCCATCTTATTTTCTGAGCCTATGTTCCCACCCTCCTCTGGGACTGAAAAAAAAAACTAGCATATAAAATCAAACTGATAGAATATCTATACATAACAGAAAATGTGTGTCAGTGAAGAAAATGAGAATATTCATTTGAGAGTGTAAAACCAGAAGGCTTTGACAATTCTGTATTTCCCATCCCTATTCACAAAAATCAAAATGTCAAAATTGCCATAAAAATAATCCTGTCTTCTGAATACTTTTGATTTTAATGAACCAACATTTTAACTGTCTGGTTGATATTGTTAGGCTATTTTCTGTTTGTTCTTTTTTTGTTTTGTTTTGCCAAAACATCTCTACCTCAGATTTAAAGGCTGTCCCTCAGGACAAGTTTACAAAATTATGAGGACTACATTGGCTCATGTCCTAGCAGAAATAATTTTTATATATTCCAAGCATGATAAAAAATATTGGCTATATTTGTTCCAGTCTATCAACTAAATATGTATATGTGAGATTTCTTTAAAACGTTTAATTATTTACTCAGGAGACCAGAACAGCTGTTCTGCCAGGTAAATACATTTTGAGGCAGCTTTTTAAAATGTGTATTAAGTTAGATCTATTTCTACTTAAATGCATTTTTTATAATGCAAATTCTTTTAAACGGCAAAATCTATTACCTTCAGAGCCATTCTCTTCTATCATGTAAACACAGATTTGAGGGTCATGCTTTGCGTAATAAAATTGTGCCAGAAAGTTTCTTTGGAAAGTCATTCTTGCTTGATCTTGTGGGTCAGATTCTGATGTGTTCATTTGTAAGAGGAACTACAACTTTAACCAATTTTGGTGGAAGTTATTTTACTTCCCTACATAGCAAAGCAGTTTCCTGCATAGCAGTGTAACATACATGAGTATGTTAGGATGAGTAACATGAGTAGACATACAGGACTTGCACCCTTACTCCAGAAAAAGATTGTGTGTGCTAAAACGCTGCTCTGTGTCTCAGCATTCAGTCTGCCTTCCAAGTAGAAAACTCAGAAAGTGATTCCTTGATTAGAGCAAACCTTTACCACCTGTTGTAGAGTTGAGAATGCCTTTGGATCTAGGTTGATCTTCCTCAGTTTTATGCTCACAGACTTTCTAGGAAAAGTTTGACTTCTTTCCAGATAAGTTACATTATCAAACAGGGTAGCATGTTTGGCTTCTGAAGGTGATTTTTCTCTTAATCACTTTCTAAAAAGCCATTTCTAAAATTTAGCTTTCCTAAGTTACTTTCCTGCACATTTTCTTTAAAAGTAACAGGGGACTATTACCATGGTTATCAGCATTACAAAATCACAGAATGACAGAATGGTTGGGGTTAGAAGGGAACCTCTGGAGACCGTCTAGTCCAACCTCCCTGCCAAAGCGGGTTCAGGTGGGTTTTGAGTACCTCCAGAGAAGAAGACACCACAACCTCTCTGGGCAGCCTGTTCCAGTGCTCTGCCACCCTCAAAGCATACAAGTTCTTCCTCACATTCAGATGAAGCTTCCTGAGTTTCAGTTTGTGCCTGTTGCCCCTTATCCTGTCTCTAGGCACCACTGAAAAGAGTCTGTCCCCATCCTCTTGTCATCCACCCTTGAGGTATTTGTAAGCACTGATGAGGGCCCCTCTCAGTCTTCTCTTCTCCAGGCTGAACAGACCCAGCTCTCTCAGACTCTCCTCACAAGTGAGATGCTCCAGTCCCCTCATCATCTATGTTGTCCTCCACTGGACTCTCTCCAGTAGTTCCTTGTCTTTCTTGAACTGCAGAGCCCACAGTTGGACACAGGACTCCAGATGTGGCCTCACCAGGGCAGAGTAGAGGGGGAGGAGAACCTCCCTCGACCTGCTGGCCAAACTCTTCCTCATGGATGCCAAGACAGCATTGGTCATTAAATGTATTACAACATGTTTAGGAGTAATGATATTCTTGTGCTTGTGGTAGTTAAAAGTAAAGATTTGTAGCAATACAATTTGTAGCAACACCACCAATATCCTTCTTCTCCAGATCTTGTGTGCTCAAAAGCATTTTTTTTCCTCTTTTTTTCTAATAAAAATATTTGTCTGACTTTCTTTTCCTACAGATCTTACCCTTCTAGTACCAGTAACTTTGATCTTACACCTTATTTTATGAGGTGTTGCAAAAAGGGATTCCAAAAAGAGAAGCCCAAAAGAGAGCCACCTCGGAAGCACTGGTCACCTGATGCTGATTTTATACATTCACTTACAGATTAATTTAAAATTTGAGTTATTAATCATTTTACACTAATCTAAATTTTGTAAGAACATGGCATGTGATGTAAGGATAGGGACACTTCTTTATGTGAGTTGCAAGTAATTGCTGAAGAGACTACTTCAACATTAAACATGGGAAGAAGCACTGAAAGCTTTTTAATTTCTAAACTGGGGGGCAAGCGGAT
>NW_009618189.1:6266-32880 GCF_000690535.1 Cariama cristata | reverse complement strand
TTTCCAAGGCTTATTTTTTGAACTAAATTAGAAGTACTTTATAGATAGCTGAAAAAGTTGGTATAACTCCAGTGATATTAGTGATGGCATCTGAAATATATGTTTTGATTGATGTAAACGTGTGTTTGACTGTGAGCAAATAGGTGGATGTCAACAGACAAACAAGCTAAAATTGTTGAACTCTATAGCCAACAATGTGTATAAGAAAAAACTTTTCTCCCCACAACTGCTGTTCCACATTTCCTAATCTCACCCAGAAGGTTCTGTCTGAAAGCTGAACAATGTTTGAGACATTCCTCCTTCCATTTGAAGTACCTTGCTAATCCATCTGAACAACTTTTATAATAATTCAGCATCATGTCTTTTACCATTCACCCTCCACTTTTTCTCTTTTTTCTCTTGAGTTTCTATGAGAAGTTAAATGATCTGACAACTTTCTCTTTTGTCGCCTGGGAGTGCTGCAAATTTTATTTGGTGGAATCAAGGCATTGGAAAGATACTATAAGTGAAACACCAGGATAAATTGGTACTCCTCAAATATTTTATGTTCAAGTTAATTTTCCCAAACTATCAGTCTTTTCTCATATAACAGGTATCTGATCAACAAATCATTGTTCATCTACAGTGGGTGCAGTTTAAAACTTTCTATCTTTTCACCAATGTTATCCTAAACTGTTTAATGTAAGACTTCTTTCTGAAATTAGTAGAGAATTTAAAACTGAAAGGAATTAATCTGTTTCTATATAAGTGGAATGACATCTCTGTTACTTGCCTACAATCCAACATTCATTTGCTGATATTCATGCTTTCAGATTATTTTAAAATTTTCATCATGTGTTGTGGTTCAACATGGTTTACAGCGATGGAAACCTTCCCATTACTCTAGATCACCCTCAGCAAGTTTGCGGATGACACTAAGCTGAGTGGTGTGGTTGACATGCCTGAGGGATGGGATGCCATCCAGAGGGACTTGGACAAGCTTGATAGATGGGCCCATGAGAACCTCATGAGGTTTAACAAGGCCAAGTGCAAGGTCCTGCACCTGGGTCGGGGCAACCCCCGACATCAGTACAGGCTGGGGGATGATGTGATTGAGAGCAGCCCTGCGGAGAAGGACTTGGGGGTGCTGGTGGGTGACAGGCTAGACATGAGTCAGCAATGTGCACTCACAGCTCAGAAGGCCAACTGCATCCTGGGCTGCATCAAGAGAAGCGTGGCCAGCAGGTCGAGGGAGGTAATTCTGCCCCTCTACTCTGCTCTGGTGAGACCCCACCTGGAGTATTGCATCCAGCTCTGGAGCCCTCAGCACAGGAAAGACATGGACCTGTTGGAGAAGGTCCAGAGGAAGGCAACGAAAATGATCCGAGGGCTGGAGCACCTCTCCTACGAAGACAGGTTGAGAGAGTTGGGATTGTTCAGCCTGGAGAAGAGGAGGCTTCTAGGTGACCTCATTGTGGCCTTCCAATACTGTTGTTTAAACTAAAAAAGGGTAGATTTAGACTTGACATAAGGAAAAAATGTTTTTCAATGAGGGTGGTGAAGCACTGGAACAGGTTGCCCAGAGAGGTGGTGGAAGCCCCATCCCTGGAGGCATTCAAGGTCAGGCTGGATGGGGCTCTGAGCAACCTTATCTAGTTGGAGATGTCCCTGCTCACCGCAGGGGGATTGGACTACATGACCTCTAAGGGTTGCTTCCAGCCTAAATGATTCTATGATTCTATGATCACAAAATTAGTCTTTATTGTTCAGGGTCCTATCTTTGATATTAGTCAGTATCTGATTTTTCAGTAGAAAACATAAGAAATCAGTAACTGTTCAATTATATAACTATGTGCTTCTAAACTGTATTTCTTCCTATTACCATCAGATAGGGTTGCTTTATGCACTGAAGCATCTCGGTCATGTGTCAGATTTGCAAATATGCTTATCTGCCAAAGCTTCCATTAATTTCGGTAGAAGACTTAGTATCAAAATAAAGGTTATGTGTTTAAAATCTGTCTAGGAACTTCTATTCCCATCACCTTCCTACCCCATTTAATTTAAGTTTACATAGTCCCTTTGAAAAGACAAAATCTAAAGACTGTTAGGTGAGAACTGCAGAATCTTGCTTCAGTGGTTTAAGATACTACTGTCTCTGACTGTCTTCCCCTCTAGCTGTCTCCCCCCCTCTTAGACCTACAGTAAAGTTGGCAAAACTTTACATATGATTAGACTCCAGCTGCACTATCAGGAAAACTAGCATCTTCATTTAAATTGCAAGTAAAACTTCCAATCTGGAACACTTCAGGGAAGAGTATATTTTTCTTTTACTGACTGCTTTGAGGTGCTGTGACTTGCAGAGTAGGGGCAAGGTGAACTTCCAAGCAGTTCAGAGCCATAAACACTGAGCAATTTGCCAGAGATAATTTGTCAGCATCCTAAGCCTTTCTTGAAGTTTTGCTTCCTGTTATCTTGATGCAATGAGCTCCACAGAAGAGTTAGTGTTAGTTTTAAAATATATATCTATATAGAAATATGTATATATATAGATATTTTCTTCAAAATTATTTCCTGGATAGATATAGAAATCATAACAATACACAATAATACACAATATTAGTTATACACAATAATAAAATACACAAGTATTATTTTTATGTCTACAGAGTTGAGTGTAAAGTATGCTGTTTGCCTTGTAAGGAAAAGAACAAGAATTTATGGACTGGAATGAATGAAATGAGTTTAAAAATAAGAGCAGAATGTTGTTGTTGGTTTTTTGTGTGGTTTTCATTGTTGTTTGGGTTTTTGTTTTAAAGGAATCAGTATATTTCTGTTCAATATTAATTTTAAATATTCGTGTTGCATTGTTCCTTATTTCTAGTGTTTAAAAAATGGTTGTCATAAATTCTTACATTCCTGTCCTTTAAAATATTTATGATTCAAAAAATAAGTCAATCAGGAGGGTTAAGACACAATTTTTTAATTTGAGTAAGAATTACTTTTGTAGAAACAGGGGGGGTTTATCATACTGAAAGAATTCAGGATTAGAGACAAGTACAGGTTAAAAACAATTTTTAAGTCCAACTACAGAAAGCCTGAGTGATTCATATAGTTTCAATTCTTCCTGTGAATTTGTCCTTTGCTTTCACTTGTTCTTATTTACATATAGCTTAGTTTCAGAGCAGAGACCTTTTAAAGACATCGATAGATCAATAAATCTATGCTTTTAATAGGGATGTACTTTTGTCCATTCTTTATTTTGGAGTGTTTTATTATATACTGTCCTGCATGACTATACTCTGTGGAAAATGAAATGTTTACGTCTAATTGATTGGTTCTTTCAACACATTTGATTATCAGAAAGTGCAAAAAGGATGCTTTCAAGGTTTATAAAGGCATATGTTGACCTTTCTTTGTGAACATAAAAGCCTAATTCTATTGCCATTACCCACTCTGCAAGAGGGGATGCGGTGCAGTGCCTGAAAACATAGAAACTCCCACACCAGAATGAAGCAGTAACATTTTCAAGGACACATGACTTAAGGACATGCTTCTATTATGGATGTAGACTTCTCTTCTTCTTTTTGATGCCTTCTTCCAGCTGCCTTTGCAAATCATACATAGAACTGCAAACACAGTCCATAGACTCACATCTAATAACATCAACTGCTTAAACATAGCATAACTGTCTGAACTTTGAAGTTCTCAGAGAGGAGTCCAAAGCATATCACCTATAAGCATGCTCCACTTTGCATCCTGCCTTATTGCCTGTACACAGCTATCCCACAAACACCTATCACAATACTCTACTCGCATGTACCCAAGTAGAGAGGTTATCTTATGCCCTGGGGATCACATTTCTTTCAACCAGGACTGCTTTTGCAGGGTTATCATCTGTGAATCCAGTGGGTTTAGTGGAACTGCTTGCTGTCATCAAGATCAAAATGTTTCAGGCCAAGACTTTCAGGTGCATTAAGGCACCAGATCCTACTGAAATAAATAACGTTTAAAGGTCTATCTTTATACATCTCTGTAAGGAAATGAATTTCCAATGCTACCTTACAGATGGTACAAATTACTCCTGTGATTGTTAAGACCTTCCCGATATGCAAGAGGAATATCCATTATGACATAACTTGAGGTCAACGGCACAAAATTCTCCAGGCTATAAGAAATAGGATCTAAGCACTGTGGTAGTGGAGCAAAGGGCAGGGGAAGAGGTGAATCTATAGAGTTCCCAGTATTTTCCTCCACAGTTAAAAGGATAGCAGGGTCAGCAAACAAAACGGAGAACTGGTTATTCATACCATGGTGTTGTTCATCCTGTCTTGTAGTTATATCCAAAAGCAGATTCACAGTGGGTATAACTTCCCTTTTGCCTCCCACTTCATGACATGACTATGACCATGGGATGGTTCTGCCCATGACACTGTGGCTGCACCTGCCTTCGCCTGTTTGGTCTGTGATCAAATCAATGGCCTGTTTAGGGTCTCAGGGTCCATAATGTTCCAGAGTGCAGTTACTTTGTATGCTTAATGACGCCAAGAGTTAGTGCAAAGCGTATTGGAAGGACCTCTCTGTCTCTCTTCTGCTTGACCTTACTCACACTGTGCAGCTGAGGGGAGTATCCAGTCAAGAAGTTTCTGGTTTTTTTCAAGGTAAAACATGTGGCTAAAATCCCTAGAAACACAGCAAAGCAAAGCATAACCCTGTAAAAAGTGTTCCCGAACACCACTGATTTTCTGAAAGCTTCTGTAAGTGAAAATGGTAGTCTTCTTTAATACCCGGGACTGAAACAGGCAATTCACTATAGGGATCATTTCATGTTGGATTGTAGCAAATAAACCAACAAAATCAGATTTTGTACTTTGAAGGTGCACAAACTCTAATCCTTTTCTAATTAGGGAGAAAAGGCAAGTCAATAGACAATTCCTCTTTTCTGTTTTCCCTTCTGCATTGCAGATCTTATTTAGGCTGGATCCCTCTCTCTCCCTGATTCCTTCAGTTTTCAGACTCTTTGTACTACTAAAAGGTGGACAGTTAAAAGGTGAGCTGCGTTGTGCTGTAGCACAGTAGAACTTCAGCAGGTTAAAGGAGTTCTGGTGTCTTTTATATTAACGTTGTCCAATTTCTCTGACAAGTGTTATATTGTGTATTCTGGGCTACTGTTCCTCAGCCAATCTTTTCTTCTAGGTTTAATTTTATATCGTATCGTCATTAAGTAGCCTTCGTTGTACAAAACACTATTCTTAAAAATGGCTATTATAATTCAGCATACAGTGATGAACAAAATTACCTTTAGATTTCATTTAAAAAAAGATGAAAAAATAAGAAATGCATCTGAACAAGGAAAATCTTTGTAGAAAGGTCAATTGGGTAAAAGGACAGCTGTTAAAAGAAAAGACACATTGATCTAAGCTTCAGAAATATGTTAAATTTCATACTGTTGAAAAGTCATTATCTGATGCTTTTGAAGGAGAGAAACAAGATGGGGACTGACATACTTTTGCGTGACTGGATCTGTATATGGGTGCAAGTGGGATTTTAAAGAGGCATTCTCAATAAGTAATAAGTTGGATATTTCTTTAGCCTAGTTATTAGGCTAAATTTCCACATTTGATGTGGAAATACCAGTGCCTCCATTTCACAGATGAGGAATAGAGGCATGAGGTATATGAGTTATCCACTCAAGCTAGCAGGAAAGTGTCTTTATACCAAACCAGTGCTCAGAGCACTGAATCATGTGTTTTCTCCTCTCTTGAGGGAGGTCAAACAGGATGGAACTACACTTTATTATTTATTTTCTCAAGGGGGAAAGTTCAAATTTCAAAATTAACTCTAGAACTGTGTAAGGTACTTTTTCTACCATAAGCAGAAGTCTGGACTGCAATCTGGGAATGACAAACCGTCCCTAACAACACACAGTGCAGAAAACTCACTGGTTTTAAATTTTGACTGATGTCCTAAAAAAATCTGTCTGTCTACTCATTCAACATCAGCCACTTCATACTCCACCAAACTTAACATAGTACAAGGGGATGACTTACTCTGGAGCATTCATTCAGTTTATGGACAGCAGGAGATCTTGTGGATTGAAGTTGACCTATGGGGTCAGCTTTCATATTCAACCCTATGCAAATAACTAGCTAACTAACTAACTAAATAAAAATACTACAAAGTCCACCCACACCTTTGGAACCTATTTTAAAGTGCCTAATCACTCATAATATCTTGCACTCCTGATTTTTCAGTTGCTAGTGGCTTTCGTTTGGATTTAACAGAACTATTTGAGTGAGTAAAGGGAAATTCCTGTAGGAAAAAGCAAGACGTCTGGCTCTCCTTTTGTCACAAAGTTATCTTGTAACAGAATTTTAATGAATTTCATTAAAACTTACAAAGATCTGGAAGCCCACAAAACCTGCTCTGTAGGATCAACCTTCTTTTGTGTTTACTTTCTAACAACAGCCAGTATGTCAGCACAAATAAGTCAGTGAAAGGGTGTTCCTATAATTACTGGAAGAAACCTATAGGAATATTTTTCCCACAGTTGAAGTGCCAGAGTTCTGAAAATCCTGAAGATTCAGATTCACAAGGAATTGAAAATCTTCCCTTAGAATTGGTTGATAGTCCATCTGACCCAAGAGTTTTTGAATAATGGGGCTCAATGAAATCTCATTTTATAAATAAATGGAATTTCACTGGAAAAATTCTGGCCTGCTCTATCCTGTTATTCTTATCTCTGCATTGTCATTCAAAGCAGAAAAGCACAGTGCATTCTGTTTTGCAAAAATCTTCGACCAGAAGTAGGGGTTGTCTGTTGTTGTTTTTATTTTTCCTCATTTTTATTGGTAAACTATCAAGCAGGATGTTCCCCCCTCCTGGTTTTAAACAGTTTAACCTGATTGTATTTCCAAAAAATGCAGATGCCTATATCTTTTATAGGAGGAAAGTCATTAAATTTTGTAAATGTTAGAAAAAAAGAAACTGTGAATGATATTCTGGAAAGTGACAGCATCGTAAAATATGTACAATCTGGTCAAGTTCCAATTACAAAAAATGTGTGAGCATAAACAACCTTTAAAAATAGCAATGTAAAATTTACGATTGCAGAGTGGATTTGGAAGTTGTAGCCACGCCCAACCACATTTTCTGTTCTCATCAACCTGGTTTCTAATTCTGCATACATTTTACATTTGCTGACATTTTCATATACAAAGAAACATTCTGCCGTTGATGTGGAGAAGCATCGAGCCCTGCACAGCACAGAAAAGGGATTCTTCAGTGGTGGAAGAACATTGTGCTGACACTTCCATCTTCATCTGGCAAACTTTTCCTTTCACTTCTGTTGCTTCTTCCTGCTACATCTTCCACCTGCTTGGAAATCAGTTATATAGGATGGACTGTTATAGAGTGTTTAATTATCCATGTTTAAATACCTAACAAAGGGAAGCTGGGGGAGATATCTACCAAACCCAAATCTTTCTATCAACACATCTTCCTTGAACGGCTGCTCCCTTGTGAGCATTTTTTGAGGCAAAGGATAGCTAAGCCTTTAGGAGTGAATGGATTTCTTTTTCAGTCATTTTAGGTCTCATGAAAGTTCCAAATCATTTTAATTCAAGTCTTCACATTAATGTCTGTCATTATAATTAAATTTAACTAAACTTTGAACACCTTTCCATTCTTAAAATCTTTGTCCGACTGCTCTGTGTCCCTAAAGATCCCTAGAATATATAAATTTCTGACTTATAAACACTTAGGTTTCTCTGGCACCTGAAGTTTTAATTCTGGGTGTCTGTGTGCGGTCAAGTGTTAACACTATTTCAGTTGCCGTTCATCAGCATGTTCCTGCATTACTGAACTATTCCAGAAAGACTCTCATATCCTAAGACGGGAGACACTCAGGGCTATCAAAAACTTTAGCTAGCCAAAATAAAGTCATCACTTACGTTCGTTCAGCCTAAAGTGGAAAGACTAAAACTGTTCTGTGTAATATGGAAAAATCAGTCATTTAGACAAAGTGAGGGAGTATAAATAAGAAAACTATGACAACATACCTCCCAATGGCTAGAGCACTCATCTGAGAGGACAAAATCATCGAGCCCTGAACTAAAGAAACATTTGAATTTTACTTGAAGCAGTCACCGGAAAAAAAGTGTTAGTCACTGAAGTGTGGACTTGAATCCATGACCCTCCTTCCCGAGTGCTCTAACCACCAGGCAGCCTTTTCTCTTACATTTTGACTCTAATGAACTATTAAAAAATGTTAACAAAACCGTACTTCTTCATATGAAGTGCTCATTTTGCTCTTTTTTCTCCCAACAGATGAGTTTCAAAGATTTTGCCTATTTCTCCCCAAGTCTGTAAGTACAGTAACAGCTGGACTAGATTTACCTCTTCCCAGTGACTGAAAGGCGAGGTTCAGGAACTAGTTTAAGGCAGATCTTCAGTCTATCAGTGCCTACTGAAGGGAAAGCTCTTAACTCATAGTGGAAAGGGGAGGCTGATCCCTCCCGTCTCCATGAATTTCCCTCCTCATTGGTTTATACAAGTCCCAGCAATACTTGGGAGATATTTGGAGCAGAAAAAACAAATACTTTTCTGCAAATACCTTGAGCCTGGATTAACGTCTTATGCTGTTACCCATGCAGTCACGTATATGACGGTGAAGAACGAACACATGTAAGAATACTTTATTTACATAAATAAAAACATGAATCCTATATGAAGAGAGTGCTTCATAAAGCACTTTTTTTCCCTGTAACTTTTAACTCCATTGAAGTTAGTTTAACATATTTCCTTGGTTTCTTGATTTAACGGCAACATGAAAAAAAAAATATTAACATTTTAGAATATGGTGAAAATCCACTGAACTAGGTGGATGGTAGGATGGTAAGTAAGAGTCTGGTCAGAATTTTAGTTGATACAGAAACAATGGTAATCAAAATTTGATTTGGTCTATAAATGGACATTAATTTCTTTCCAAAATGTCTCAGTTCCTCACCTCTGAAGAAAACTAAGTCAAATATATTGATTTCTTAATTCAACACATGTTTATGAACTGTTTTGGCTAACCCAGATTTTTATGTTCTGGCAAATCAGCTATTAATTAGAGAAATATTGGAGTCTTCTCTTGCCATATGAAGTCAGTACCTTCCTCACCTTTGCTATTCATAGTGGGTGAGAAAAATGAAAACAAAGAGGTATTGACTGCTGAATAGAAGCTGTTCTTCAAAAGATGCAAGGTTATGTCTTTTTTGCTACATAGTTACACCCTGTCTTCACCCCAGATACTCTCTTTTTTTGTTCCCATTTACCTCATTACCTAATATACCATTTTATCTTTCTAGCCACCTCTTCACTGAAAAGCTAAAAAAATCATAAAACACAGCTAACCAAGAGATCTGTGTTTATAACTAAATAAATGATGATTCCAAAGACAGCCTGCTTGGAAACACTGCAGCTCTCAGTGGCACAATGTTTTTCTGCCTCCTAACTTGATGACAGAAATCACATTTTGAAGAATACTTTTCACGCAAGACATTTTTCTTCCTATCCTCTTCATTCGCACCACCTGCTTCAGGAAATATATATTTTCTACATACAGCTCAAATGAACTGATCTATTTTCACTATACGTCCTTTTTGGCAAAATATCTACAATATTTTCTTTCATAAAGACAAATTCTGTTCTTTTGGTATTTTTACCTTTCTATTTTTTCTTTTTTATTAATAAAAAAAATATGATCCTTTATTTCCTTTCCAGGGGAAAAAAAAAAGAGAAAAAAAAAAAGAAAAAAGAAAAAAGACAGCAATAGAAAGAGCAAGGAAAAAGTAAATAAAAACGAAACCATATAGAAGACTGGAGAAATGAAAAATTTAGAGCCAGAACCACAACTATCTTAAAATGACATAGCTCCACTGAAAATCTGTTTGTCAATATTTAATTGTTTAATGTCTTTTGCAATGACATTTCTGCAGATAGCAGCATGAAGGAAAAAGTGCCATTTTTTTATAATTTGGACTGAAACTGCCAATACTGCATCAGGTAGGAAAGAAGAATTATTCCATTCAGTTTCTACTGAATGTAGAAGTCAAGCCAAGTCCATGGGACACCCAGTTTCCTGAACAAAACTACATTTCTTACCAACACAGAAGCTATTTTGCAACAAGACTTCTAGTATAAATTCTCTATTAGCATGTGCCCTTATCTGTCCATCTGTCCAAGTATTCTTTTGTTTTTTTCTGGGAAAAAATCCTTCCAGGTGAAGAATTGGTTTGTAGTATTGTAGGCAGATTGTAGTCTATCTTTTTTTTTTTTTTTTAATTTATTTTAATCCTCCTCCTTTCCCCAGGTTCTAAATATCTTTTGGTCTCCTTTCTACCGATTCCTGGTCTTAAGTGACAGAAGGACACCTTGGTCCTATGACACTTCTCTGATTTTCAGCTCTTCCATGCACTTTATGAGTTTCATCTGAGTATCTAAGACAAATTTACGAAGGTCAATAATAAAGAGACGTATCTATGTGGGATTTTTTTGTTGAGGTGTTTTCAGTTTTGGTTTTTTGAATTTTGTTTTTGAGGGATTTTTTGAATTTTTTTTTTATTATTTTTTTTTTTTACTTTAGCTATCTTTGTTCTGAAAAAGTAAACCAAAGCCTAGGTAATCTAGCTCTCTAGTCTTATTTCGTATAGTTCTCTCAAGGTACAAAGGGATAGCTTCCGACTCACTGCAGTTACTGTGCTCTGTTTAACTCATTATGTCTCTGTGAATGTTTCAAAATCCCCAAAACTTGTGTCAGGGATTAAAAGACCTCTGTGTAATGTCCTGAGTTATGTTATTTGTTTCTTAGCAATCTATGGATATTTGATATTTCTTTGCAAAGACTGACCCCTAATATACTTTGGATCAATATGGAGAAGACACCAAAAGTGGAATTCATAGTGGTCTGAAAATATGTATGTGAAGGACAAAAAGGCATAAGCTTTTCATCACTCAAGGAGAAATTGCGTGCCATAATTATACTAAGCACATCATCTGATATTAAAATGTCACATATATTAGTAGAGAACTCAGAGAGGGAAATTCCATAAAGTGCTGGACTCATGATTTTGTCTTTCAAGGACTAAATTGCCATATACTGGGATTGTCATGCACAATTTCTTTAGTCTCTTGCTTTCTACTGGTATCAGACTTTCATATTGCCCAGTTCAAGAAGGAAATTTCATCTTATTAAAATGAATTTCTGCTACCTTTCTATTAATTTAAGTCCTTAATTTTCTTCCAAATTTCATTTGTTTTCTTTGTCTTCAGGTTAGCAACAGAGTGAAGACACACATTGTAAATATTACCTGATTTTCTTTCTAAATAGGTATGTTCCCATAAGATGTTTCTGCTGAAATAGAAGCAGGGCAGAGCTTAGAAGGTGAAAAAGCCCAAAGGTGCACCTATGTGTGGGGAATGGCTGATGGTTACAAACATGGATCTGTGCTTTGTATATTTGAGTTAAGTCTCCTTTTGAAAAAGCACTAGCAATAGTTAATGACGGAGCTGGATTCAGTTTAATATCTCGCAGACACCTTTTCAGACAGCATCTGTCTTCCCCTGCAGGATGCCAGTAAAACAGGTAAACAGTCTCACTTCTAAAGCAAAAAGGAGCACCTCGGTATTTTTACTAATGCCTTCAGAAAGACAGATCTTCTGACACAAGAATTTGCCTGATGAAAAAGGGCATGGAAAAGGCTGTGATTTTGTCCAGCACTGAGTTTAATGCTATTACCCATGACTATTGGTCATTATCAATGTCTGAACACTTTCCATAGAAGAATACTAGGAACAAAGATGCCAAGGGATTCTAATGTTTCTCTCATTTGGCAACCAGTACTGTGGCTCTCGAACCTTTTGAGGGATTGGAGTTGGTCTGCATTGTGGCTACAAATGGATACCCATATTTACAACACTCTTTTTTGTTGATTTGGGTTTTGTTTTTTTCAGGCAGGAGGACATAGTTTCATATCTCAATGATGATGCCGTAGTGTAAGTCTGTGCAGACTACAGTCAGGATCATGTGTACTTGAAGGGTCAAATTCTGTCTTTCAGTGTTGATGTGTTAAATGGATGTTGAGAGTAGGAAGCACAGCACTCTGCGACTGATACCTTTCAAAAATCCAGTGAGACACAAAGGTAAAGGGTCACTGAGGGCTAAAGGAGCATTCCCAATACACTGTGTGAAGTTCATATGCTCCCTCTTTCTGAACACAGGTCTCAGTGAAATCACACTAAAATCCATGAGAACCTTTCTCCTGCCTTCAGAGTTCTTGGGATACTTGAGGATATGCCTTTAAATATTATTAATGACTCAAATGGGCCTAATATTACTTCCCCACATTAAACAGTCTGGGCAAGAGCAAGGATAGCTAATATAACGAGAAGTGTTTTGTTTCCTTCACATAAGAACAATGTGAATGTCTGTCATGGATTACATGAGTCACTAAAGATAAGAAATATCAGAAGGATTCCCTAAGGAATATATAGTACTGGGAAACTGTAGGGCATAGATAAAGCATACTTACTTCATTTCAGTACACTAATCCCTCCCTCTTCCCACCCTACTTCCTACCCCACCTTCTTTGTTCCAAAATTGGATGTCAAAAAAGAAAAGGGGAATATCACTAGGTAGAGGAGCTCATGAACACAGCTCTGCTGGGCAATAGGCAGTAGTGTGGGCTATTATGCCTACGTCCCAGCCAAAGGCAGGAAGAGACATCAGATTTCATGCTGATACAGGGCAGGACAAAAACTTAGCAATAAAGATGCAGCTCATAGGAAGACCGAAGACAGGACTGTCTTAGATCAAACTCAACAAAACAGATGAGGAATTGTGCCTGATTGCTGTATTTGGTTGTGAAAAAGCAAGGACGGCTTTAGGAAAAATGGTATCCTTGCTGGTTGAAAAGGAGGGAAAACTGCTAGTAATGTTTTTCGAACTGGTATTCCAGAAGGACCAAAATGTAGATAATTTCCAGAAGCTGATTTTCGTTTTATGAGGCGTCTATTATGTATTATTACCTGTCATACCAGACTTGAATGTGACATGATTCTCATCTTTCTGAATGGACCAACGTCTCCTGCAAAATTTTCAATTGTGATTTGCTGTTATTAATTTTTTTGAAGGAAATGGAAAGCTGATTTTAAGCAAGTTTGGGAATAAAAGGGAAAAATATAGATGCAGGAGCATTAATCTGCTGTAGATAACTTATGTATCTCAGGGTCCATATTTTAAGTAAATGTTCACTGCATCATTAAACTTGGGCATTTACAGTATGCGTCAAAAATAGAAACTTTGTTCAGTCAGAGAAGGCAGAGATTTGCAAGGCAGGGTGTAAAATAGCACAATTCCATTGATTTCCATGAAGATGCAGCAATTTACATCAGCTGGGAGTGTGGCCCATAATCTCCTTACAAAAAATAAAGTCAAACAATGAATCTGGAAAAGCAGGAATCTGCCTAACTTATTTTGACTTTGAGAAGGTTACAGACAAGGTTGACAGTGTCAACACATACAACATGATTTATCTGGAGTTTCAGAAAGCCCTCAATAAAGTTCCACATGACAGGCATCTGTTTAAGTTAAAAGCTACAGGGATACATGAGAAGACATGGAAGTGAATAAAGAAATAGTTAAAAAACAGAACACAAAGGCTATCTGTATAATGAGCTAGACTGCTTCCCCGACAAGGTTGATAATGGCAATTTTTTTGACATACTTATGTCAGTTCTTGTAGTTTCAGAAAACTTCTGAAAATGTTTATTACAAAAGGATAAAGAACAGAAAAATAAAGGAGAAATAAAAAGAAAAGGAAGAAAGGGGAAGAGAAAAGTTGCTAAATAACCTAAGCAAGACTAATTTCTATTTAAAGTGACCCTAGACTTGCTATTGTTTTACTGATTGTTGTAACATGTGATCAAAAAGGGTGGTAGAAAATAAACACTTGCAATGAAGCAGGAAACTGGTTCTCCAGCAGCTGAGTGGAATGCAGCTGCTTAAATGCAGCAAAGCTACAATCAGCTCCAAGTTGAGAGCTTCTTGTAGTGGAGGGAGAAGGACACAATCAGACTGGATCAGTAGGGAGAGCAGACTCCCCTTTGATCTCCTTTCAGCTTTCATGCATGTATAAAAAATGCAAATAAAATAGACCCACCGTTTTCTGTAAATTAAAGGAATTTTTTCCCCCTCAAATTATCAAGTCATATTTTTTCCATGTGCTTTCAAACAAATTAAAACAGCTTGAAAAAAAGGGACTTAAATATATCGAATGCATAAAAATGGGAGTTCTGCATAATCAGGTTTCAAGAGTTCTTAAATATCTGTATATAAACTGTTTAAAAGTAAATTAAAATTATTCCTTAATGAAATATGAATCTGAAGTCACTTGAATAACTAATCATTTTATGACCCATGCAGTGAATTTTTAATGCCTGCCTCTACCTGATTATTTTAGATATGTCTGTGTTGTAAATTAAAAGCTACATAAATCATTAATGTGTTGATACAGATCAGTGAGCTGACTACACTGTATCTGATTCCTCAGGACAAACAGTGTCTGATTCACCTCACCCTTATTTTATGGAGTCCAGACTTATTCCACATTTGTTCCTGACTAAAACCTTATTTGAAGAATTTGAATGGATTTTGTGTAGGATTTACAGCACTGAGGTTATCCACACCTTATAGACCTGCAGTTTTCAAAAAATCTACCGTAAGTAAAGAGGTGTTATTTCTATGACAATTATTATGTACTTGCAGAAAGCATTTTGTCTGTGGTACTCAAATTGCTTTGCAACCATTGAGTATTACAGTTTACAAAAGCCCTTTGAGGTAGGTAACTATTAGGATTTCTATCTACAGCCTGGTAAACAAGGACAGAACCATTGACCACTTGAAATAGGAACAAATTTGGGATCAGAAGCCATGTGTGCTGACGTTTAGTTGCCTACTTTAATGGCTAGGAAATAAAAGAAGTCTCATAGGAATAAAAAAACATGTTTTAAAAGTACAAGCTGAAGTGAAGGAGTAAAAAAATAGATTTGTAAAATATTTAAAATATTTAAAACTCATGGACTATTGAAGTTGGCACATGTTTGTATGTGGGAATTTGCTGAAAGGAGAAAAACAAGACCAGTGGAATACCATTTTACCTTTATCTGGACCAGTAACAGGGATTTTCCCTCTCTTACTGGATCCCATGGTTCTTTTGCATTAATAAGCAATCAGATGGGTCCACTGCTGCTTCAGTGGAAGTGCTGTTGCTGTTATTTTGTTTTAACTGCTGCCACAATTGGTTGCCTTGAACTGTAAAAGCATAGCTTCTGAATCATATTTGCTTGTTTTGTTTTCTCTGATCTTTCCTTCCAACTTCCATAAATGAGTTTTGTTTCTTGACAAAAGTACTCCATTTGCTGAGCACAGTTAAACAGCCACAGTTTAATTGAAAATCTGATGTTTGTATTCAGGTGCATTTTTGCTTTTTATCAGCGTGTGCCTCTGGACTAAATTAGAGCCCAATATAATGAATGCTTGTGACGG
Organism: Cariama cristata; assembly: GCF_000690535.1. Taxonomy (NCBI): domain Eukaryota; kingdom Metazoa; phylum Chordata; class Aves; order Cariamiformes; family Cariamidae; genus Cariama; species Cariama cristata. Next base: position 17,315 of record NW_009618189.1, on the reverse strand, counting down.
AATAGGACACGCTATTGAACAATCCCATTGACGTGTGGGAGAGCACTTACGTGTGATCTTACTGCTAGATAAAGTTTTTACAAGACCAAAAACCTTTGTCATTGAAATACATTCTGGTTTTACAGCAAAATAAATTGTAAGTCATTTTACACCATGTGAAGATATGGCTCATGAACAGTAAAAGATGCAGTCGTACAGAAAAGCCCACTCACATCACCTTTTGGCCTTTTCTCTACTGATAATTTAAAAATGAGGACAGTATTTGTAGCAGAAAAGATATCGTAGATATTTTACAATGAATAGATGGATGAAAACTGCAGTCAGGTCAAAACATACTTACTCTCACTTACACCTGTGTAAATCCAGAATGACTTCACTGGAGTCAACAGTGTTACCTTGGATTTTAAGAGAGTTGTTGGAACTGGAATCTGTTCCATTACATTATCAATATGGAAACTGCAATTATCTCTCTAAAAGATAACAAAGAGTCTGTCAGTCCTCTTTCTTTATCCGTGTTTGGTCTGGATTCCTGATGTGCTGTTTTTTTGCAGCATCTGATGTATGTTAATTTACAGAGTATGTTTGTGACTTTTGTTGATAAAGACTCATTTATTTTTGTTTGTTTCCTTGTAAACTGACCAAGGGGGAGAAAAAGCCTTTTTAACCCATTTTACACATGTATTGCACACTGTGTTAATGGTGGTATTGAAATAAAAAGCAAGCCATAAAGATGTGCAGACAGAAGAAAATGAGAAGTCTTTGAAGTGTACTGTTGATGGCTTTTTTTTTCTTTCCAAATTATTATCAGTGGTCTCCCGACCTTTTTAGGTTCATATGATGTATGTATCAGGTAATTAGCTGAAGTCTATAATACTACTGATTTCCACAGGAGAAGGAATTCACTGCTTTTGAAACCAGAAGGGATAGTTATATGGTCTGCTTTCACCTCTGGATAAAGTTAACTGTAGATTTTTGCCCAGTGATCCTTGCAATGAGGAAAGCATGTTCATCTTGGATTTATAACTGAGCGCAGTCAAGCCGAGTAATACGTGGTGCAACCAAGGCCTGGCTCAGCAAGAGCTCTTAACAAAAAGAGTGTTAATTGTTCTGACAGTCAATGGCTAGTGCAGCTCATTTACTCAGTAAATACCATTAAAACAAATAATCTGTACTTCAGAATTTAAATACAAACAGACACAGGTTATTTTGAGTCTTATAAGCTGCTCTGAAACTAATATATTGAACGCATATATGTTATCAAAACAGCCCTCAAAGTTGTACTTTATTTTTCCTGGCATTCATTTTTCATTTGCTTGTCTTGTTTTGTTTGTTACAATTAGTATTGGTGTTATGCCTTCTTCTGGTCCAGAATATTTTAATCTCTCTTACAGTTCACCTCAAGACTCAGGACTTGCGCTTTTTTTTTAATTTATTTTGGGTGGGATGGTATGTTTGGTTTGGTTCTGGTTTTTTTGTTAGTTGCCTTCGTCATGTTGGTGTTCTTCCTGGTGAACTCTTTCAGGTGACAAGAAATTCTTTTGAAGCACAGAGTGGAGTGGATCTAATGATGTTTTGTTTTCTGTGGATTTGTGTCTAGTGATTGGTTGACATTAACATCTACAAGGCATGAATTTTAGCTGAAACTCTTGATCTGTTTGGAGTATCTAAAATACATCTAATGTGTAGATTTCCTGATGTGTCTGCAGACTTTCTTGCTGGGAAGAGCAATAGAGACTGCCTTGTCTGTCTGCTGCTTATTTTTGTAGGACTTAAACCCTCCTAATCATCTCTTTGCAGAGTATCTCTCCATTGATTACGAAAGGAGCCTATGGTGAGCAGAGACTTGAGTTAATAATTTAAAGTTAAGTAGGATGAATCCGGGTCCTAATCTCCCATTAATTAGTTAATGTAAATAATTAAGATAATAGTGCTTCTCTGGATACCCAGCAGGTGTAATGGTGGTGGGAGTTAAGGAAGAGAGCTAGAGCCAGCCAGACTGTGTTTTTAACTGATTTGTAGTTCTATCACCTGTATCTCTAGCGAAACCATCTCTGAAACTCAAGCAACTTTCTGGTCCCCCAACAGGAATAAGACGAACAGGAGCAGAGAGTCCTCAGAGGCTCACAAATCACATCCACAGTCATTCTCTCCTAAGTAATTATATTTTTGGAGAAACATATTTACACTCCTTATGTGCCTTATCTTAGTTATATATGTGCATATATATATTTTTTTAAATATGAAAAGAAAAATAGCACACTTTTCAAATATCCTCATTGATTTCAGCTTCTAATTTATTTCTTCTGCAGTTATTTTGCAATGTCTCTAACGAATCTGCCCTCCAATTTGTCTTATAATAGTGGCAATAATGATTTTTTAGGTTTTCTTCTTTTTCTAAAGAATCTAGTGTCCCCAAGGAGTTTCTCTCCCCTTCCATACACACATGCACTGTCCCCTCAAACACCAAGCACTCCTTCATTCAAAACATTTTGTAGTGCTTTCTTCCACAGTGTAGCACTGGCAGAGCTGTTAAAAGCGGCATCATACAATGTTCTTTCACACAAGAAGGTGGCACAGAGGAACCTACAAAAGCAGAGCTGTGAGTTTAAATTGGAGTGTAAACAAAGCAACTGACAGAAATACATAATTCATGGTGCTAACTGAAACCTTGAAATTTTTGATGTAGATGCTGAAAATGGTGTGAAATTTTGGTAATGTTTTATTCACTCCATGGAAGCTAGGCTCTTTCTGTGAACAAGTCCAGTATGGATTCTTGCTTGAATTCAAAGGTCTTATAAATACGTCTTTATGGAAATTTCAGACATGTCTTTTTCCTAGTAATATAGCACCTGCTTGGTGTTTTAAGGCCTTGATCCTTAGCTGACAGAAATCAGTGTAGCTCCATTGAAATAATTTTATTTCAGCTACAGAGCTGACATGCGGTTGCTAGTACTCTTGAAAGCTCCTGGTTAATATTGGTGAAGTCTTTTATCAAACTTTTGGAGATAAGTAGCTGTTGGGGGAAATTTATAAAAGGTAAATTTCAAACCCTAATTCCCCTTGACTTTTACTGAATGTCAATGAGACTTTGAGTCATACATTCAGAAATAATTAGATGCTGGAATAAAAGAATAGGCAGCTAGTGATAATCTGGGGGGAAAAAGAGTAAAAAAAGAAAGGAAGAAATAAAAAATAAAACCTCCACAACCAAAACCATTACAGGGCACCAAATCCAAAATTATGCTACTCTGTTGCCATGTAACTTGAGTGATAAAAAAGTGTTATGGCAAAATTGTCTAAAAAGGCTAAAATTCAGTTTTGAGGTTGCTTTAACACTTCTGGAATGTTTAAGACCCATCTTATGCCTGAACTCAGCTGGAACACATCAAAACCAAAGCATTTATCTCAACTGAGTACCCTGTTTGTGATGCTTTCTCAGACTACAGTTAATGTGCAAAGTGTGGATTTCTATCATCTCAGATGATTCAATCACAGCATTTGGTTGTTCAACAAAATCCCCCAGCCTTTCAGCTACAAGATATTCAGGTACTGAGATACTCAGGTGTCCTGACCTATTCAAGACATTCCAGGGCATGGAATAATTACTTATTAATTGAAGTAGTTTTATCAGATTATGGACTAACCAGTTGACATGAGTGTCCTCTCCAAAAAAGAAAGTCACTACAGTTGTTCACTCATTCCTGCAGCTGCTTTGACACGCAAGTTTTTATTAGGTCTTAATTAGAGTCTGGAAAGAGGTCATTGGTCAAAAGGGTGATGCCCAGACTGAGTGGTGGACCTGTGACCTCTTGGATGCTGCAGCACATTGTGTAAGAGATGCCTGTCTGCCATATGTTTCCAAATGTCAGCACAGAGCTCTTGATCCAGCTGATGCAGATAGAGGAAACTGAGAAGTTCTTGTCTTGATCAGAATCCAAAGAAAGTGGCTGTTCTGGAACCTGGGTTAACGGAATACATCATGAGTTTGTGGTCAAGACCAGCTCCAAAGGCAGCTCTCTGGGCACAAACTCCCACATCATCCTATGGAAGAAACAGAGAACAGCTCATTGTAGTGTAGCATTCCCTGAGAGATGTGGTGAACCTCTCATCTGAGTGGATAAAATCTTCCAGCATGAACTGAGCTCTAGCAAGATAACCTTTGGCACAATATTGCAACCTATGCTGAGGAGTAACTCAGTGCTACTCCAGCTCCACAGTTTATGCTCAAGGGGTTCAGTTGGCAAGATCCAATGTGGGATGGCCAACGCAAGAGCGGGTGGCCTTTTACTCAGAATGACCTTCCCCCTCACCACATGGAGTCCTGATTAGTTTTCCCTCCAAGAACCCTGTATCTCCATACAGTATCTCCTTTCTTCACTGTTTGCAAGGGCTGGACAGACCTGAGCAGGCTGGTTTGGAAGCACCATAGAAGGGAAGGAGACAGATGTAAAAAATACTGTTGTTTGCAGTTGCAGCCTGGTGTTGGAAAGCCTTGATGATAATGTCTGGTGATTGTGGTTGTAGAACTCTTCTTCCATGTTTCTTTTTGGAAACAGAATATTGGTCAGGTAGACCAGTCAAATCAGTAGGTTATTTATACTTCTATTGGTTGTTTACAAGATTAATACATTCATAATTTCATTTTCAAAAATCTATTTTTGTATAATTTTACTTTTTAAAATGATTAAAAGTCACTTTGAAAAGATTTGTGTGAAATAGTCACTGAAAACTATTAGAACTTCTAGAAATTTCACAAATTTTTTTTAATGAGTTCAATATTTCCATTTCAAGATAGAACTTCATATATGGCATACTGTTAATTAATATCAGTGGTTGTAAACAGATCTGATTCTTCTTCATATGACTCTGAAGCTTTCATGTACAATATTTCTAAACCAAATTCAAATTCTGTCAAGGTGAGAGAATATTTATTATGTTTATACCATTAGATAAAAATGACCTCTTAACAATTTCAAACAATCAGGAGGATGAATTTCAGTTAAATCTTATAAAAAATTAGAAAGTCTTTCTAATTTGGGTGGTCTTCCTGAAGAAATTTAAATTATAATTAATCAGGATTAGTAACAAAGAAACCACAAACAAAATTTGAATTCTAAAGGAAATACAAGTAATAATAATAATAAGATAAATTGCTGATACAAAGACTGACATTTAAGCAGTAATCCTTACCATTGAATGTTCGACACAGATAATTAAATGTAACATGAGTTATAAAGCTTAAATGAAACCCAAGTTGTACAATGGCAACACATATTGTTCTTAATATTGCAATTAGATAAATAGAAAGTATAATGGCAAGTATTTTGCATTTCTATTTCTATTTCTTTTTTTTTTTAAAAAAATTATGTTAGATGGATGCCTATCCACACTCTCTTTTCAAAGTTCTTTAAGTAAAGAAAAAGCTTGAAAGATACCAATACGCTGTAGTCTAAGCTTTGGTGAGTGTGAGTGTCAAATTTATCCACATAGACTCAGTAAGTGAATGTGGTGTGTTACAAAGTAGAAGTGGGAACTTTTTTGCAAGTAATTTCTTTAGTTTGATGGGAAATCTTAGTAAGCTTATTTTAACAGTTAGGGAAGCCAGCAGAAAAACATGTTAACTAGTGTTTACCCACACTGATCACTAATATTAACACAATGCAGCTAATGGCACACCTAAAAAATTAAAAAAAAAAAAAAAAAAAGAAAAGATAAGAAAAGATGTGCAATCATGCTAAGATTTCTAGCACATTCAAACTCTTAACTCAAAAAAAAAAAAAACAAAAAAACAAAAAAAACAAAAAAACAACCAAACCACAAACCAATCCAGAAACGTGGCTAGGTTTATCTTCTTAAATATTAGATTACAAAACCCTTAATCACACCTAGAGTAATTTCTTAGACAAGCAGCTACTGCAGAAATAGTAAAATTACTTGTGTGAATAAATGCTTTCCAATGCAGATAAGGATTTCACAGTTTGGCTCTGTGGCCATTTTTTAGAATTATTACCTCTGAGTGTCAGATATGATTCTTCACAATAATTACAAGTTGTAAAAACAATAGCCCAGATGACTAAAACGGCAAAGCTGCATCAATGTTAAAACTATGAAATATATTTGAGGCTAACGCACAAATACTCAGAATTCACCTTATTTCAGTGCTATGCATGACACAGTTCACATCAGTGGCATTTTTCTCATAGCTACATATAGAAACATTTGTCAGCTCTGAATGGAGGTTTTGTTACTTATTTCTTGATCTGTTGGGTCTAAAACATGCTCTTGGGAGGAACAGTAGAAGCTGATTTGGTTTGTGTTCTCAAGGGAAGTAGGAGGATTGTGTATCTTTTATCCTATCAGAGAACAGCTCAACTACATTTTGTTTTTCTAGTGCCTTAACTTTGGGCTGTACTTAGTGACCACACCAAGAATGGCATGGTGGGAATGATTGACTGCTATGATTTGGGAGGCATTGATGTTGTCCTGATCTTTAGCTCTTAGAGAGGCTTTCCGTGTGGAAAACTCCTAACTGGTTAGTCAGAAATCAGAAGTGGTTTCCAGTTTCCAGTTGTAGTTCATTAGGTACTGATTAAAACAGAAACCTGTGTGTAAGTAGAGTTGCTAAGGCGTGTTAATACTGTGCAGACATAATGAGTATGGAGTATGCCAGTCAGCTTACAAATATATTCAAGAGTTTATGCATTTAATATAATTTCTTTCAAGAAGATAACAATAAATAGCAAGATGTTGGCTATTCTTCAAAAGGTTCTGACATGTTTTTCTTGAGAGCAGAGGGCCAAATGAGAGCTGAGTAATATTTGTTTTGCTTTGGGAAAAAAAAAATCCCTACATACTGATGATTCACTTTTAAGATGTAATAATATATGTGTCTTACCCTTTTTTCAAAGTATTTATAGTGATGACCTTCATTTATTTTGGGTGCGTTTCTTAGTTTTACTGTTTTTTTAAAAAAATGTGATTATGCAACATAAAGAACAACTATTCTATGCTTTAGCAGAGCCACTGTTTTGTGAAAAATATTTCAAGGAAAAATATTTGTTTGTTGGAAATGAAAATGTTTGCCAATTTAAAAAGTTGATTTTTTAAGTTTTTATATATTTTTTTAAATCTGCTTTAGCAAACTACTAATATATCCTAAAAAAATTTAAAAGCAAGATGTGACTTTGTTTTTTTTTTTCTTGTTTGAAAACCTGAAAAGTATATAGCTGGCATTTCCCCAACAATGTTGTAAGTTCTGATTCTTCATGCACTTGTGTGTAGTTATGATCATTTATGGAGCTAAGCTGCACAGTTTTTATAGCTTTCCATTTTTTCACAGGAGAAGAGTATATGTGTGAGTTGAAGATTGGAAGGAGCAGAAAATAATGAGAAAATTTATTTCTACTCAGGAAAACGTCTAATATTTTCAAGAAGCAGCAAGTGGACTTCATCTTGAAAACGTGTAAAGGAAGTCACAGTTTTGTCTACCTTTCTCCTTTTTTCCCCTTCTCTCCCACTTTCTAGTCCTTCATCCAACATGTTGTTCTTGAATGTGCTATAAAAAATAAAGCACTTTCAAAATCTCTGGAAGTCTTCTGTAGGTATTAGTATATTTAATCCCCTGAAAGGTAAAAGTCCTTCAGAGGAAAGGTCTTTACCAGACTGGGATCATCAGAAGCACTAAGAGGAAACAAAAACAAACAAAAAAAATGCTTTAGGGACTTGTAAATGGGACAAAGATGTTAGATGTTTACTAGGTAAGTTGGAACAGAAGTTCAGAGAAGTAGAAGCATTTTTTTAGATTATTCCATATTTGATCTAGGAAACTAGTTTTTATTTCTTGATTTTAAAAAAATGGTGCACAGGACTCTGGTACACCAGAGATATAAAAAGAGTATGTTTCATGGATAATTTTTGGCCTAATGCTATCAACAAATTAGAAATCCTTTCCCTCTTTGAAGTGCTCTAATCCCCAAATTGCTAAAAATGTTCAGTAATTGTTCCTATTAATTGAAAAAATGTTGATTTCCAAGACATGAGTTTATGGCTTTAACTCACAGTAATCTCAGTCTCCAATTGAAGAAATTACCATAATTTGGGACAATAACAACTCTTTTGGTAGTCGAAATCCTGACAGTTAAAAAAAAAAAAAAAAAAGGAAATTTAGACTCACCTCAGATGACTTTAAGGCACATTACTGAGTTGACTAAATTAAATATCTAAATGTCATTTCCCTAGACTCACTGCATAGTCAATGGAGAGAGACTGGGATGTCTCAATATTGATTTCTCCTACCTATCATCTAAAATGTTGTTTTGGAACTGTTTAACTCTCAATGCTCACAACTGAGAAGACTTCTAAAAATTATGCTCTTAACTTAAACTTCTGTTAGATACCTAATTTTAGACAGGGTGAACCTGGGTTTGTTTCTGCCATTCACCTCCTTATTCATAGTGACATTACCCAACTGATTGAGAAGGTTGTGGATGGGAAAATATTTCAGGAAGTTTGCCTTGTCTTTTCTTCTGCAGAAAAATAACCAGACATCAGTTTTTGGGGTGAGTAGGCTTATATGTTCTGCTAGAACCAAACAAACTAAAAAAAAAAAAAAAAAAAAAAAATTGCTTCAAATTTCAACTTAATATATAGATGCAGACAATTTTAATGTCTTCCTTACCCCCTCTACCATTATCTGAGATGTCTTGTCTTATACAATGATGTTACACAAGTTTTGCTACAGTTCTTTTTTTAAAGGTAGAGATAACGAAATGTCAGCCATTTGATTATAAAGAACTTGCCCTGGCTTCTCTTCCAACTTTTGTCTAATATTAGATAAAACACATGACATGTTCAGATAGTGGCACAGTGTATTACAGCACGGTGTTATAGTGAACAAATGTTATTTCTTATTATCTGGCCAATCTTGATATAACTGAGGCTTTGTGAATAAACTTTGCTTACAAAAAAAAAAAAAAAAAAAAAAAAAAGGGTGATGGTGGGAGAAATTGCATGGTCCACTTTAAAATCTCATTCAAAAAAGGTCCCTGTGATTCATCCTTTCCAGCTGCAAGGCAAACAGTGAGATTGGTAACACATTCATAATTCAACATGGTTAAATGCCAAGGGCCGAACGGAGAGCACCCTCCCGGCCAGTACGAGCAGAATGACATTCATGGTTGATTCAGCTCCTTGCAGCAAGCTGTGTAATTGGAAAAGCCAAGGGAAATGACCCCAGTCTCTGTGTCCTGCTGATGTCAAAATACATTCGTATCACTCTGACAAGTGGCCAGTTTGGAAGCTTCCTTAGAATAAGAGGCTGAGAGGAAAGGCAATAGCTTGTAAGTAGCCTGAAATAGATACAGCACAGGTAGAGTATACACTAAAGAGTCCATGCTTTGTAAGATTTGTGCCTGGTTTTTTGGAAAGGATTGAGCAAATCAGGCTCAGAAGAGCACTGCTGTTTAGTGTAATTTGGTGTCTGAATTGTGCTGGATGATATGCACCAATGTGTTTTATGACACTTGCTGTACTTAATAAATGTGTAGACGCTGCTGTAAAGCTGATCAGTGTGATCAATAGAAATGGACAGGATATTTGAAGTTGCTGACTCTGTGTTCAAATCTAAAAATTATGATCTGTAGTTTATCTGGTTTGAGAGGAAGGGAAAATAATAATCTAGGACATGTGTGTGTGAAAGTCTGAAGATCTGTATCATTTGGGGGTTCAAATTGCTTTGAGGAGGAGTAAAGTCGTTCTGAGTTAAGACCATCTATGGCATATACTTCTGTCAGATCACTAACACAAAATATATTTCAGTTAAACAATGTAGAGTCAGGGCTTTAAAAACAACTAGTACTACTTAGTAATAATGCATTATCGGACATGTGTGTGTGAAAGTCTGAAGATCTGTATCATTTGGGGGTTCAAATTGCTTTGAGGAGGAGTAAAGTCGTTCTGAGTTAAGACCATCTATGGCATATACTTCTGTCAGATCACTAACACAAAATATATTTCAGTTAAACAATGTAGAGTCAGGGCTTTAAAAACAACTAGTACTACTTAGTAATAATGCATTATCGAGAATACATTATTAATAATAATAATTAAAATAATAACATTATTAATAATGTATTGTTATTAATATATGCACACAATCTTGCTCAGCTGGATTTTTCCATCTGTTAAAAGAAGAAAATGAACAGTGTTGAACAAATGAAGAGATTAGTTTTCATTTATTTCTCCTGAGCTATGGACTGTCACTTCCACAGTGAACTGTGCAATGAGGGTCAGCTGCATTTATACACCATTTAAACTGTTCAGATTTTTTGCGGGAAGGACAGGGTGCCTAGAAAATTGTTTGTGTTCTTTAGTATGTCCCTACCACTCAGTATCAGTTCTTTCAGAAATTTATCACAAAGTACTTCCCCATGATAATCTAAAGTGGCATACTTTCTTTTTACTAAGTTTGGCTCATTCTTGGTTCTTGAAGACTAGATTTCTTTTTTCTGTGTATTTTGGTCAATTTATTACAAGTTTTAGTATATCCAGAGCATGCAGACACTATCATTTGGACATAATAAATGAAGGCATATGGTCTTATGTTTCGCTCACTTATATCGAATTGTAATTGTATTGTAAATGCGAAAATGCTTACAGAATCACAGAATCGACTTGATTGGAAGAGACCTCTGGGATCTTTGAGACCAACCTTTTCCCTAACACCACCACGTCAACTAGACCATGACACTAAGTGCCACGTCCAGTCTTTTCTTAAACACCTGTACGGATGGTGACTCCACCACCTCCCTGGGCAGCCCATGCCAATGCCCAGTGACCCTTTCTGTGAAGAAATGCCTCCTCATTTCTAGCCTGAACTTCCCTTGGTGCAGTTTCAGACTATGCCCTCTTGTCCTACCACTAGTTGCCTGGGAGAAGAGCCCAACCTCCACCTGGCTACAACCTCCTTTCAGGTCATTGTAGAGAGTGCTCAGGTCTCCCCTCAACCTCCTCTTCTACAGGCTAAACAACCCCAGCTCCCTCAGCCGCTCC
>NW_009618189.1:0-5870 GCF_000690535.1 Cariama cristata | reverse complement strand
GAGCCTTCCTACCCTCCAGCAGACAGACACTCTCACCCAACTTGGTGCCATCTGCAAATTTACTGAGGGTGCACTCAATCCCCACGTCTAGATCATCTATAAAGATGTTAAACAACACCAGTCCCAAAACTGAGACCTGGGGAACACTGCTAGTAATTGATTGGTAATTGGATTTAGCTATGTTGACCACAACTCTCTGGGCCCGGTCATCCAGCCAGTTTTCTCGCTAGCCTGTCCAGGTCCCTCTGCAGAACCTTCCTACCCTCCAGCAGATTGACATTCCCACCTAACTTGATGTCTTCTGCAAATTTACTGAGGGCGCCCTCAATCCCCTCATCCAGATCATCTGTAAAGATGTTGAACAGCACTGGCCCCAAAACTGAGCCCTGGGGAACACCACTAGTAACTGGCCACCAACTGGATTTAGCTCCGTTGACCACAACTCTCTGGGCCCGGTCATCCAGCCAGTTTTTACCCAGTGAAGAGTCCACCTGTCTAAGCTGCGAGCAGCCAATTTATTTAGGAGGATACCGTGGGAAACCCTGTCAAATGCTTTACTGAATTCTAGATAGACTACATCCACAACCTTTCCCTCATCTACTAACCAGATCACTTTGTCGTAGAAGGAGATCTAATAGATACTTAATATTTATTCGTATTATTTTCCATCTCTCTTATATTAATTGGTCAGAAATATAGCTCTGAAAAAGTGTTCCACATTCTCTAAGTCCTTCATTAGAAATAATTTCCCTAAATAACTAGAGTACAGGTCTTCACCTGTTAATGTGCCTGAAGAGACATCTAATAGCAATAATTGTTTAGTATTTTGTTTGCTAGTATAATTTTTTCTTATGTTTGTCCAATATTAGGTAAATAATTCAGTGATTAATTAATGCTTTGACCTGTATTTTTCTTGCAGGCACATCACACACACATCTTACTGTTGTTACCCAAATTATGATGGCCTAAGGACATTGCAGTTGAGATGACAGTTATTTTCTGTACAGTGTTACACTAAGAGATTGACCCCACTCCAGAAAAGTTACAAAATAAGACGAAACTCTTAAAATTGCTGAAAAAAATTGTAATTGTTTTTGCCTTTTCCCATACCAGTAGTTCAGAAAAGAGTTAAGATCTCTCTTCAGATTACGAAAAATGGAGTTTTGTTCCCCAAGGGTGAAAGCTTAGACCTGTCCAGGGACAGAATGTTCCAAAAGAGTTATAGTTAAAGTAGAGTTGGGATGGGATGCAGGGGAGAGCTCTGGAGAGCTAGGTAAGCTCAATTGTTGCTTTTAGTGTCTTGTTCTGGTTTTGACACCTATGATCTAGGTCTTCAACTGGTGTAAACAGACACAATTCAATTTTAGCAAAGGTATGTATTTACACCAGCTGAATCTGTCCTATAATTTTACACATTTTTCATAAGGGTTACCAAGGATAGACTTTTGTGACCCTTAATTCTGCTAGGTAACGCATGAATCAAGGAAAACTCTGAGTCAGTGAAATAAGGTGAGGTGAACCATCAAGTGAGACCATGAGTGGCAGAAGTGGGCATCCTGTGAATTTGTTATACCAACTACCATGTCTAAGAAACCTACATACTCTTGCTAGCACTTAATCTTCTCTCTTCTTGTGTGCTTTTGTGCTTGTGCATGGATGCCTGAACATGCACACATACATGTAAAAATGTATGCATCTGTGTATATGTTTTCATCTAATGAAATATTCCTGATGGGACCCGTGAGGGTGTCTAGAGAAACGTAGCACCTAAGTTTATGTGAATCACCCATATAATTCCCAGAGGTGCCTTTAAAAATCTAACTGTTAACTAGATGAATGTATAATTCACTACAAATTATTTGCTCAGCTCTACTCTTAATAATGATACTTAGCTGTAGCTGAATAGCATTTTTCATCTTCAAAGTGCTTTTCAGTCGTTAACTAATTCATTAGCCTTCTAGATCTCACTGGTAAGATTTTCCTTATATGCAGCTTACATTTCCTTTTTGCTCCAATTCTTCCCATGGCTTTCACCGTTATATTCTCTCAGACTTCCCTTAACAGCTCTTCATTCTCTCTCACTCTCTATCTCATGGCCAAATTCATCCCTGAGGTAATACTACTGAAGTTGACTTGAGTGAAGTTACGCTACAGATGTATCTTGCCCTTGGTGACGACAACATTCTTCAAATACAGTCCTTGTAGATGTTTATCCTGCTTTCCACCCTTAGCTATCATTTGGCCAAGCTATACATATTTACTATCATTCTTTTCATCTTTCCTCATAAATCAATCCCTCCAGCCCCTCAATCATGTTGGTTGATCTTGTCTTTATTACCTCCAATTTGCTCACAATTATGTAGTGCTTAATAGCTTTCTGAATAACTTTAAGTCAAGAATGACACACGGCAGGGGAACTGCAGTAGTTGTGAAATAATTACAAGTGCTGGTGGTGCTCCGGAGAGGGGGAAATTTTGCTGTTGCCAATTATGTTGCTTTCTTAGTTCTGCCTAGATGGCAAGAAACATAAGGCAGAATTTCTTTTTACTAAAGATTTTCATTCAAAGATGAATAGAAAGAAAATTAACCTTTTTTTCCAAATAAATTTCATAAAAATGTAAATACATATTTTTTATTTACTTATAAAAATCACTTAAATATATGCCATGAAACCACATATTTCATAATTTTTTGGAGGTGGGAAATAGAAAAAGTTGATTTCCCCTGAACTTTCTTTTATCAGAGACATCATTTTCTGATTTATTCTATTCTTAATGGAAATGCAGATAAATAAATTGTTAAACTACATTTTAAATTACACTTGTCTACATATCTCTGTATTCTCCTTATTTAAGACAATACTTATTTGTCATCTCCTCAGCCTCAGCTTTTTCCTATTATCTTTTCCTCCATTAATCCAATCGAAATACTTCTAAAAACTGATTTCTTGCCTTGTCTGACTCTATTTTGAACTGTTTTACCAAACCATATTTTACTTTTCTTTCCAACAGTACTTTTTGTACCTCATCTTTATCTTTTTCCTCCCCAGCTTTAACCTACTCTACCTCATCTGATCTCATCTCTTCTCCCCCTGACCAGTCTATCACCTGCAACAGTGACCTGAGCTCAGTGCTGCCTGTTGGCTTTTCAGGACCTCGACTAATGCAAACTATGTCCCATCAAACTCAGGTCTCTTTAATGGGAGGACAATATTATAGCACCACGCTATAACAACATGAGGCACCTCTTTTAATTCAATCTATGCTTAGACAACAATTACCTGGAGAAAAGAGGCACTTTAATTACTTATGGTTCATGTAGTCATCTGAATTTTTACATCCTACATAGGAATGGAAGTGCAAGAAAGAGCTGAGGAGATTGAGAACATCTTTAAGGGAAACCGTACGAAAAGTGAATCAAGTATAGGTTTATGTTTATGTTACAATGTAATTTCTTTAGTTACTAATAAAGCTAAATCCAGGAAGTAAATTTCAGTTTTATACTTTCTGTGATGAGCATAGCTCTCTTTCTGTGTGTGTGTACATATTTCTGTATGTAGGGTTGAGTGTGGTCTGGGGTGCATTATATTGTTTAAAAAATGTGTGAGTTTGAGAGAATTGATTTAGTGTACAAAGAATGCTGACTGAGTTGAAAAATATGTTTCTCCAAAGAAAACCAGGAGGACTGGCAGGTTTATCATATTGATAAATATGATACATGAACAATACTTTATTTACATACTGAAGTATTTCCTTAAAATTGAATACATTTTCTTAGACTACCAAGTCTCATCATTTGTAATCTTGAATTGTCTGAAGAGTGTTTTAATTATTTGAAAAGCACTGTGCGTGCAATAGCAACTGGTATGTTATTACTTATGCATGAAAAATTTAGTCATGACTCAACTTGTTTGGGATTGTTGATAATATCTGAGTGAATAATCCCACCAGGGTCAGTTAAAAAACCTAAGTAGAAACTCATATTAACATTATTATTATTATTAAACAGAAAGTTGAAAGCCAAAGCAGAAAGTATTATGCATACATGTAAAAAAGATGTTCGTTTGCAATGTTTGATATTGACAGATTTGTCTATAAAGCCCATATGCAGGGCAATGGGAGTAGGGGGAACTTTAATTAAATCTGAGTTGCAGAAAACTTCTGAAGATTTTGAAGAAAGCCCATTTCAGTCAATTAAGTCTGAAGCAGTTGAATTGAGCACAACCACCATGATGTAAAACCAGTAAAATTGGAGTTCTAGAACTTCACCTAGGATCTTGAATTTAAACTCAGTTTTCCAAATTTTGAAGGTATTCGCATATATAGGCACTGGCAGCATCATCACAAGGTTTCAAAAGTCTAACATAAGACTTTCATAAGTGATGTTCTAAGCACGACTTATTCCTGCAATCTGCACATCATCTTTAGCTCAGAAAGTCTCTATACTGATAAATGTGTACTAAGAAGACATAAAAAAGCAATAATTTTCCTGCTCTCGATATAGTTTCCTTGAGCATTAGCTAGTGATTACAACTGAAAACAGGATGATGGACCAATTAATTACATGTCATTGTCCAGAAAGTCATCTCCAAAAGCCTTCTTTGGATAACCAAAACAGAGCTGGCAGATCTTTATAGACACTTTCCATAGAGTGCAAGAGCTCTCGATCCCCAGGTGTAAGAAGTCAGTAAAGTAAAGCAAGACACTGGCATGGATGACCTGCTGGTTAAACTAAAGGGCAAGAAGGAAATACACGGGGAGTGGAAGTAGGGCAGGTGTCCTGGGAAGGGTATAGGGACATTGCGTGGTTGTGTAGGGATGAGGTCAGGAAGGCCAAGACATGGCTGGAGCTGAACTTGGCAAAGGATACAAAGAATAACAAGAAGGGTTTCATAGGTATGTCAGCCAGAAAAGGAAGGTTAAAGAAAGTGTACTACTCCAATGAGCAAGAGTGACAAACTACTACTAATAATAGATGAGGAGAAGGGTGAGATACTCAACAACATTTTTGCTTCAGTCTTCACTGGTAACCCCTCTTCCCACACCTCTCAAGTGGATGGACCACAAGACAGGGACTGGAGGAGTAAAGTCTTTCCCACGGTAAGAGAAGATCAGGTTTGAGACCACCTGAGAAAGCTGAACATACATAAATCTATGGGAACTGATGAGATGCATCCCAGAGTCCCGAGGGAATTGGCTGATGTAATTATCAAAAGGGTAGTAAAGAGGACCCTAGGAACTACTGACTTGTCAGCCTCACCGCTGTGCCTGGGACAATCGTGGAACAGATTCTCCTAGAAGCTATGCTAAGGCATGTGGAGGACAGGGAGGTGATTCGAGACAGCCTCCTTGGCTTCACCAAGGACAAGTCCTGCCTGACCAACAGGATGGCCTTCTATGATGGAGTGACTGCATCAGTGGACAAGGGAAGAGCTATGAGTGTCATCTATCTGGACTTCCGTAAGGCATTTGACACAGTCCCCCACAGCATCCTTCTGTCTAAATTGGAGAGATATGGATTTGATGGGTGGACTGTTTTCTGGCTAACAAACTGGTTGGATGATCATTTCCAAGGGGAGTGGTCAATGGCTCAATGTCCAGATGGAGATTGGTGACAAGTGGTGTCCCTCAGGCATCCATACTGGGAACCTGTGTTTATCTTCATCAATAACATAGACAGGGGATCGAGTACACCTTAAGCAGGTTTGCAGATGATATCAAGCTGAGTGGTGCAGTTCACATGCCTGAGGGGTGGGATGCCGTCCAGAGGGACCTGGACAATCTCAAGAGGTGGGCCTGTGTGAGCCTCATGAGGTTCAAAAAGGTCAAGTACAAGGTCTTGCACCTGTGTCAGGGCAACCCCAGGTATCA
>NW_009618188.1:5727-8884 GCF_000690535.1 Cariama cristata | reverse complement strand
GGTATGCTTTCTTTAACCTTTCTCTTCTGACCTAAACATGCCTAAACAAGCCCTTCTTATTATTCTTTACCTCCCTTGTCAAGTTCAGTTCCAGCTGTGCCTTGGCCTTCCTGACCCCACCTCTGCACAACCGGGCAGTGTCCCTGTACTCTTTCCAGGATACCAGTCCCTGCTTCCACTGCCTGTGCGTTTCCTTCTTACCCTTTGGTTTGATCAGCAGGTCATGACTCGGCCGTACCGGTCTTTTCCTTTCCTTGCCTGATTTCTTACACCTGGGGATTGAGAGCTCTTGCGCTCTATGGAAAGCGTCCTTAAAGATCTGCCAGCTCTGTTTTGCTCCCTTGTCCGTGAAGGCAGTTTCCCAGTGGGTCCTGTTGATTAACTCCTTGAAGAGCTGGAATTCCACTTTCTTGAAATTCAGGGTCATGACTGTACTCCTCACCTGACCCTTATCTCTCAGGTCTGTGAACTCCACCACTGCATGATAACTGCAGCCCAGGCTTCATCTAATCCTGACATCACCGATGAGCTCACTTGCACTGGTGACCATCACGTCCAGTATTACATCCCCTCTGGTAGGGCTGTTTATCACCTGGCTTAAGAAGTTGTTCTCCATGCATTCCAGGAGTCTCCTGGATTGCCTACAGCTCACGATGCTATTTTCCCAGCAGATGTCAGAGTGGTTGAAGTTGTCCAGCAGGACAAGAGCCTGCAAGTGCAAAGATTCTTGTAGCTGCAGGAAAAAGGCTTCATCAATAGGCTCCCCTTGATTGGGCAGCCTGTAGTAGACACCAATCACAAGATTCCTTTTGTTATCTTGGTCTCTAATTATTATCCATAAGCTTTTGACCTGCTTGTGGGTACCCTTCAGGGACAGCTGTTCACATTCTATACATTTTTTGACGTAGAGGACAAGGCCTCCACCCTTCCTTCCTCTCCTGTCCCTTCTGAACAGTCTGTATCCATCGATAGCTGGTCTCCAGTCACGGGACTCATCCCACCAAGTTTCAGTAATGGCAACTAAGTCATAAGTTTCTAGCAGCACAGTTGCTTCCAGCTCCTCCTGTTGCCCATGCTGCGTGCGTTGGTGTAGAGGCACGTCAGCTGGGCTGTTGGCCATGTCACCTTCTTGGAGGAATATCCCTTAGTTCTCTTGAGGAATTCATCGTTTTTTCCCTGTTGTCTCCTATTACCTCAGGAATCCCCTGTTCATCCTCATAAGACTTCAGCTGCACTACAGTGTCTCCAGCAAACCTGAGATGAACAGGATGAGGGCCTTTGTTAGCACCCTGTCCTTCTAACTATGACATATCATTCCATAGCTTATTACAGGCAAGCCTGATATTATCCCCCCTCCCTCTTCAAATCTAGTTTAAAGCCCTGTCACTGAGCCCTGCAAGCTCCTGAGCAAAAATCCTCTTCCACCTTTGAGAGAGGTGAATCCCATTGGATGATAGCAAGCCTGGTGCCATGTAGGCCATTCCATTGCTGAAAAACCCAAAATTATGACGGTGACATCAGCCACAGGGCCACGTATTAATAGACTGGATGCATCTGTCCCTTCCAAAGTCTCTGCCCACAACTGGAAGGAGAGAGGAAAAAATAAACTGTGCCCCCAACTCCCTCACCTACCATTCCAAGGCCCTGAAGTCTCTTTTGATTGTCCTTGGACCACAGGTTGCAGCTTCCTCTCCACCTACAGGGAAGATCAATAATGGGTAGTAGTCCAAGGGCTGTACCAACCTGGGAAGTTTCCTGGTGATGTCCTTAACCCTGGCCCCAGGGAAGCAGCAGACTTCCCTATGAGGAGGGTTCACCCAGCATATTAGACCCTCTGTTCCCCTCAGAAAGGAATCACCTACAACTGTAACCTTTCTTTCCTTCCTCATGGAAGTGGTCGTGATACAGGGGAGTAAGCCTTTCTAACCTTGGGGACACCTCCGGTGTAGAAGGATTATCGTTCACATCCTCCGTTGACTGACCTTCCACTTCCAGAGCCTTGTTGTAAGAGGCACTTGGGAGGGTGTGGTGGTCAAGGAAGGAGCTCACTTGCCGTCCTGAGTGTGGACTTGCTTCCATTCACTCCTTTCCTTTCGGTTGCTGCCTTCAGCCTGGCAGGGGAAGGATTCAGGGTCCCCTTGGGCTTGGGTATTTCCTCAGTCTTGGGTATTTTCTATTTGGTGCTCCTGTTTTGGTCTTAGGGAGGACAGAGCTTGGCTCCAACATCCCTTGCTCAGCTTCTCTTCCTTAGTCTTTCTACTTTGTCTTTCAGCTCTTCCACCAGGCCAAGCAGATCATCCACCTGGTCACACCTCACACAGCTGTTCTCGCTGCTGCCACTCATTACCAGTGAAAGACTCTGGCACTCCCTGCAGTCTGAGACCTGGATGGCTGCGTGTTTTTGTGGGAGTGCAGTCTGGGTTGCCACATCCATTCTGGTGATTGTGGAGAACATGGCCTTCCACTGGGTGGAGACTGTAGCTGAGCTCCTTCTGAGAGGGTGATGACCACCAGCCAAATTTACCTCTGGAGCTGGCAGACCTTCAGCGCCCTACTTGCACGCCCTGCCTGTGTGAACAGCCGTGCAAACTGCCATGCCACGCCCTGGCTGACATGCCACGCCCTGTTTGCCCATCCTGTTCACTGCACTTCTGATCACTCGAGCCCCTCAGGGGCCATTTAAATCTCCCGCGGTTCCTCCTGGCAATGACCTTCCTTGAGAGAGCTGGCAGCTCCCGCCGTGTTCCTCTGCACGTCCGTGGGTTTCCCAAGCTCCAGGAACCCCCATTTTCCTCCCCACTCCCTGTCAGCCATGGAACTTACCATTGTTGCCACTGTGCTCCTTGCCGATTTTCCCTCATCCCTTGTACATTTCTATAATCTCTCTATGAAGTTTCTGAATTATTTGACTCTGATCTTAGTTTGAAAAACAAAGATGCTTATTCTTTTTTTCCTTCTATTCAGATCAGAAAACTAAGCCTACTTATCAACCTCTTCTTTCCAGTCAGGAATGAATTAATTTTTCAGCTCTGAAAAGTGATGGACTTTTCACACATAATAGCTTGAAATTTTGGCATAAGAATTAAGTATCTAATGCCAACAGAGTGGACCTAAGATCTCCTAGAAGCATAAGCAAATTTAATTTTACTTGTCTGAT
>NW_009618188.1:0-5703 GCF_000690535.1 Cariama cristata | reverse complement strand
CTGAAGGAAAGGAGGCAAAAAAATGCAAAAGAAAAGGGATATAAAGGCAGATAAAAGGCTTGGAGTATCTTCAGCAGCAAGTCAGATTTTCCAGAACTCCTTTATAGGTAGTGCAGAAGGTTGCTAAGTGGTCAATTTGATGTCCTGTGATCTCTTGTCCTAAGACTCACACCTATGACTCCTGATAGAAACTAAACCAGAGATGCCAGAAGTACTGAAGTACTAGTTAGTACAGCAAGAACAACACATATATATGGAGAAGCAGAGTCACTGCTGGGGTTTATAGTAAAAGACATCCTCCAGCCCTGTGACAACCAAAGTTTTACTGGCAAGTTGGTAAAAGAAACACTATTTTCAGTATTAATCTCCATACTGAAAAATGCAAAGTAGCTGATTTTCCTTCATGTTTAGCATGTTTTTCTATCCTATAAATTTTCCATTACCTTAGTTCACTTTTTTCATAGGCAAAAACACAACATTAAAGCCTTTCATTAAATAAAATACTTTTTAAAATGTTGAAAGAAACCTGTAGAAACTATAATATAGGAAGTCTACTAGTTCACATCCAGAAAAAGGTCTTTACCATATATGAATTACTACAGATTGACCAAAACATGTGATCAAAGTTGTTAGACAACAGCTGTGTTACAGCAGTGACCTTTTCACTTTTACTGACTCCTTAAATCCTTTCTCCTCTCTTACAGTATGTGAACACCATGCTCTCAAGGGAGCCTTGGGGAATGTGCCCGGAATCAATCAGACTATTAGCCATGGCAGTAACTCTTGTGGAAGAGGAACTGGGGATCAACTGGAGGTCTCTTTGTGTCTGCCTAAATTGCACATAACTTGTTGTGCTGAAGTTTCTTGTAAAGGCACAGTTCATCCCTTAAAAAAAAAAAAAAAAAAAAAAAAAAAAAAGGGGGGAAAAAAAAAAAAAAAAAAAATGGGGCTGAGGGCCACCAGACTAAACATGGACATCTACATCTGACTTAGTCACTCTACACTCCCAGTTTTAGTAAATGGAGACTTACTCAACATAGTCAATGGAGACTAAATGTGATTCATTTCATTATAAAGCAAAAGATAAAAATATGTCAAAAGAATTACTCCCAGGAGCTTCTCTTTCTCTACATAGACTAGAAAGGAGGCTTGGGTGACTAACTCAGATGGAGATATCTACTTTGTAGCTGTTTAATATTAGATAAGATTATTCTTGCCCTGAGTGTCTGTCATTACCCTCAAGGTAAGTAACCATCTGTATTTAATCATCTTCTTGTGCACTCAGCCACAGCCACAGCAAGTGTCACACCTGCATCCCTGCTGTCTGCATACAAACAAGACACCTGAAGTATTGGCTCTAGAGAAGGAGAAAATACATCTGGGATTTTTATCCCCAGAAAATTTCATGTTCTAACTTCTTGTAGGTTTATGGCAACACCTACAAGCCCGAGTCATGGACAGGGTTTCTGTCACACTGTACGGGACACAGACAAAATAAAGATCTACTCTCCAAAGTAACTAGCATGGAATGCAGACAGAAAAGTGCTAGAGGGCTTGTAAGTGCAATGGCTATAGAGTACAAGCTACACCAAGAATGCTTTTCATTTCCACACCTACAGATGGTCACAGATCAAAGTCAGACAGGCTAAGGTCTGTTCAGAGCATATAAATTAACCAAAGCTAGCAGATGGAATATGTTCACTTGACACATTTTTTAATAATGGGGAGTTATATTAGTGATCAGATAATAGAAGATCTTTGCTTTGAAGTGATGTTCCTCTGTCATTTCAGTCATGTCCCTCCAATGTTCTCCCTTCTTTGACAAAAAGACATTTCATTCCTCACAACAATAAATCTAAAAATTTGGGAAAAAATTGTCATAGATAAAACATATTAGTATTCTGTTAAATTTTCTTAGCATCTTTAAATCTGTATTTCAGTATTAATACTTTCCCTTCTGTTAATTTTATAAACTTATACTCCTTTACATATTTCATTAAACATTCAAATTGCCATTTTAAAAAAAAAAGTTTTCCCTAGGTTACAAGTTTTAGTAAAGTTCTTCTAAGTTATCAGTTTATTAAAGTACTTTGTTTCTTCTAGAACTGCTTCCCTGAAGTCTCTCATTTTTTCTTTGAGGACAAACAAGTTGTCTCGATCCCAGACCGATGAAAAACTGATGTACAAAAAATTTCAGACAAAATGCCTAAATAGTTGAATAGTTACAAAAATGATGAAGTATTTCACTTTTCTTATGGCTCAGCTTGACAGGTAGTTTTTGCAGAGCTTGAAGCACCGTTGTACCTTGTGAAAGCAATAATTTAATACCTCACAGATAAGGGGGATTGGGTTGGTTGATATAGTCTGTTTGGATTTCTGAAGAAGTTTTTGTTAAAATTCCTCACAATAAAAGTGTGAAAGGAAACCAGGTTACTATGAGATAATACAGTCCACACACTGATTAAAAGACAATTGAAAGATAAGAAGTGGAAAGCAGGAATAAATAATTTTCACAACTGAGGAGTGTTATGTTTGGATTTCTTCAGAGAACTGTTCTAGGACCCTTATCTCTCAACACATTCATAAGTAGTGTAGAAAAGTCAATAAATAGCATAGTAACATGTTTTGGTAATGGTACTGTGATTTACTTGTAGGAAAGATGAAAGCTGACTGGAGAATCACAAGAGCTTAAGAATCAGTGGCACAATAAAGGAAGGAAAATTTGTTTTAAACAAATGTAAAGCTATTCAACTGGGGAGACTAAACCCCAATAACCTAATTTTTATGTTAAAAGAAATATACTCTACACTAATTGTAATAACTTGGGGATGAGATCTATAGTTTATAATAGATAGTCCATGAAAGTACCAGTTTGATGTTCAGTAGTGGTCAGAAAAGCATGTTAAAAAGAAGAAAAGCAACAGCAAAAACACCTTGGAAAATCCCTACATCAGTGAATGTCACAGTGTATGTTGGGTGTTTCTGCATCCCAAGCAGGTTGGATTCTCAGTAGATAGGTAGCTGAAATAAGTAGGTAATCTGGAGAAGAAATTAGTGATGGAAAAGACACGACATGGCATGCAAGAAATAAAAAATGAGTGACCTAGGGAGAGAAAATAAGATTCTTTTTGACAACTCTTCCAGTAAAAGAAGTAAAGGCGTCAGATGAACACCACAGGAGGTAGCCCAAGTTAAAAAAAAAAAAAAAAAAAAAGGAAGTGGTAATTCAGATAATTCACATTTAGGTATGCTGCACTTTCCTACAAGGTTCTGTGAGTGCTACAAGTCTGCTTTGGTTCAAAGGCAAGCTGGGCAGATTAATGGAGAAGCAACTCAACGGGAGCTGTTAACATTGTCTCCAACTCTGGAAGTTCCCAAACCACACATGGAAGGGTATTCAGCAAAATTATTGCTGTATACTTGCCCTGGGCATACTTTTTCCCTAATATTCTGCTTTTGCATAGTTTCAGAAGCAGAGGAGGGAGCTGAATCTCTGGCCCAGCTGAGTAAAGCCATTCTCACATTATTCCTGTGAGCCCCTACCATCTGCTCCTGTACATTTCACAGGCTAAAAAGAGGCAATGGGGCTTACAGACTACACTGTGGCAGCCCAGGATGTAAATAGAGAAAAATGCTTCAGCAGCAATACCAGATGGCACTGGCACTAGTAAGAGGGCAACAAACTGTGGCATGGGGACTAGAACAAGCAGCTGGGGTCAAGAGAAAAAAAAATCTTAAACTGGTTTTACTACCAAAAATAATGTTTGTGCAACTGATTTCTTCAGTAACACAGTCTGAACTAAACTGGAATGGTCTTTATTTTATTGTCATCTTAGCAAATCAGAGCATTTCAACAAAACCAATATATATTTAGAAAAAAATGCTGATTTTGTAGAAATTCCAATTCCTGTTAAAAGTATCTCCTTATTCCCTCTCTCCTTCCAAATAAAACAAATTTCTTAGGTGAAGTTCCCAAGTACTCACCTATAAGATGAGGCAGCTTAAGTGAATGCAGAGAACAGATCCCTGCTTTGGGCTCCTTATGACACCCTAAGGGATGAAATCTAAACAAAGGTGGCAATTCCAGTTTGCTGATGTGTGCTGGGTTGTACAAGCAGTGGAGGAAGAGTTCTAACTCCCATCATCTGCTTCATGTGAAAATAGCAATACTTCACTGGGTAATTTGCAGGTGTGGGAAAAGATTGTCAGCTGCAGCTGTCAAGGAACAATACTGTCTCCTCTACAGCCATGATAGCCAAATAAAAATGACCCTTGGATCACACACAACCCTTGGACCAACAGCTGAACCATGCTGTTTTAACTCACCTACAGAAGTAAAAGTACTTTTTTTACTAGAGTAAACTTTGCAAGAATTAGCCATATAATCTGTATTATGATTCCCAAACTCCAATTAATTTCCCAAACACAATAAATGCCTTTGCATGGCAAATAATTGCACACAGCAAACCAGCTAGAAAATAGGTAAAGCTCTTCAAACACTGATATGCAAGTAAATGGCAATTAATATTAAGTCATCTCTTGTGAGAACACTCCATCAGGCTACTCTTTTTTCCTATCCTAAATTTGGCTAAAAATTAGTAAGAATTAAATCCAGAGCATTTAATGAGGATTTACTTTTAGAACTGACTTAGCGTGCAAAAGGGTTTAGAGGAGATCTGCAGCTAATAAAACGTGGCGGCAATATAATGAAAAAACTAAGCAAAAGAGCACCTAGATGTTCTTCGGCCTTCAAAGTCACCTCTCTGGAATCATGAAAATTTCAGCATGAAAAAAAAAAAGCCAATATTAACATGCCCAAATAAAAGGCAGGAAAGATGTTCGGCTTTCTAAGTGGATGAGAAATTAAAATATGTTTGCTAGAGCTTGTTTTACAGGCCAAGCCTGTAAAAATTTATCCCAGTGCAGGCCTTTTAATAACAGGGGTACTTAATCTAAGAATAATGCCAAAAAGTGATCAAGTAGGGATCATTCCTGAGAGCTGGAGTTCTGGAATGTTGCAGAATGAGGACTGGTATCCCCAAGGCAATATTCTGGTGCCATTCATAGTTAAAGTGTTTTTTTTGGAAGACATTTGCTTCTCCATCAGTAGAGTGAGATGCAAAGGAAAAGTGAACTTTAAGTACCATTTAGTAGTTTTTCAGTG
This sequence comes from Cariama cristata, assembly GCF_000690535.1. NCBI lineage: Eukaryota > Metazoa > Chordata > Aves > Cariamiformes > Cariamidae > Cariama > Cariama cristata. The sequence continues at coordinate 539 of NW_009618188.1, read as the reverse complement.
CTGTAAAGCTGTTACCTGAGGGAGGGTTGATGTTCAGTGACAGATGGAAGGTCCATCCAGCGATATTAGCAAGCAGAGAGGTAGACTAAAAGTACAGAGTTCAGGTGACTGGAGGAATCAGAGGCACTATAGCAAAAGTTTTGTCTCTGAACGCAGAATGTTTATCATTTTTAGAAATGCAAAAGCTGATTTTCATTGTTGATTTTAAATCAAATACAGAAAATGTTGTCTGACACTGTTTTAAATTGTTTTGAATAGTAAAGTACCCTGGGACCTTTGCTGCATGAAAGATAGTACCTCAAAGTGCTTTATTGTTGTAATTTCCATGGAAATTAACATTTACTTGCATGGTTATCACACTTCCCTTGTAATGTAAAGTATAACCATCTAAATCCCCTTGAAATACAGTCACTGAGGTACCATCAATCTGACTTAAGATTTGATCTACATTTCTGCTTGAGTTTGTTGAATACTTTTGTTTTTCCTCCTGGTGTCAAGCTATAAAAGTTAATACTGAACAGAACTTTAAAATTCAGCAA
>NW_009618187.1:74782-75119 GCF_000690535.1 Cariama cristata | reverse complement strand
CCATGTCACCGACAAAGATATTAAACAGCTCCGGTCCCAGCACTGACCCCTGAGGAACGCCACTCGTCACAGATCTCCACTTGGACATCGAGCCATTGCCTGCAAATCTTTGAGTGCGACCATCCAGCCAATTCCTTATCCACCAAGTGATCCATCCATCAAAGCCATGTATCTCCAAGTTAGAGACAAGGATGTTGTGCAGGACAGTGTCAAATGCTTTGCACAAGTCCAGGTAGATGACACCCATTGCTCCTCCATTATCCACCAACGCTGTAACCCTGTTGTAGAAGGCCACCAAATTTGTCAGGCATGATTTGCCCTTAGTGAAGCCATGTTG
>NW_009618187.1:71854-74593 GCF_000690535.1 Cariama cristata | reverse complement strand
CAGCCACAACTTCTCAAATATGATGATAGTGGCTTAGCAACTTCATCTGCCAGTTCCCTCAGGACATGTGGATGCATCTCATCAGGTCCCATGGACTTGTGCACCTTCAGGTTCCTTAGATGGTCTTGAACCTGATCTTCTCCTACAGTGGGCAGTTCTTCATTCTCCCAGGCCCTGCCTTTGCCTTCTGCAATTTGGGCAGTACGGCTGGAGCACTTCCTGGTGAAGACTGAGGCAAAAAAGTCGCTGAGTATCTCAGCCTTCTCTATGTCCCAGATAACCAGGTCTCCTGTTTCCTTCCAGAGAGGGCCCACATTTTCCCTAGTCTTCCTTTTATCACCAACGTACCTACAGAAGCTTTTCTTGTTGCCCTTGATGTCTCTGACCAGATTTAATTCTATCGGGGCTTTAGCTTTCCTAACCTGATCCCTGGCTGATCGGACAATTTCTCTGTATTCCTCCCAGGCGACCTGTCCTTGCTTCCACCCTCTGCAGGCTTCCTTTTTGTGTTTGAGTTTGTCCAGGAACTCCTTGTTCATCCACGCAGGCCTCCTGGAGTTTTTACCCAACTTCATTGGAATGCATCGCTCCTGAGCCTGGAGGAGGTGACCCTTGAATATTAACCAACTTTCTTGGGCCACTGTTCCCTCCAGGGGTTTATCTCATGGGGCTCTACCAAGGAGATTCCTGAAGAGGCCAAAGTCTGCTCTCCTGAAGTGCAAGGTAATGAGCTTGCTGTGCACTCTCCTCCATGCCCTAAGGATCTTGAACTCCAAGATACCCAAAATACTGTTCTTTAGTCCGATTCTTGGGAATGCCTAACTGTTCTGCATGAAATCAAAATAAAAGTGGTTGATACAAACACAGAAAATTTTAGTACAAGTTGTAGAGTTCGATAAAATTAAAATAGCAGTAGGGTACCAGCTGAGTTTGTCTCATGCTTTAATTACCTTTTCATTTATAAGATATGTAGTTGTGTCATCTCATATAACTCTGACATCTTTCAACCATTGAATTCCATTCTTGCCTGTGGCTCTGGGGTCTGTTAAACATAGAGTATGAAGTGGCATTTGTTCCACTCACTTGTTTTTCATTATCCCTTAGAAACTGAACGTTGTTCCCGAAGAAGAATGAAGGTCAAATTGTTTAATTAAAAGAAGATTTAATTTTTTTTTAAATAGAGATGGAGACTGAGAGCAGTCTGCAAGACATATTGAGCTCCAAAGAGTTTCAGTTTAATCTAGTTTAGATTTAATTTAGTTTTGATTGCCCTGAATACCAAACTTATCTTAGAAGTCTAGAAAGTACTTCATTTTTCTTCTTGTCTCTTTTAGCTTCCTAACATTACATTTCTCTAGCTCTTTCATCAAGTAAATCTCACGTAAGCTGTCTGTAATTCAGGTATCTGTATTCTTCATGCTCTTATTGAATTTATTTGTTCAGAGTCCGTGATTCTTTTTTATGCCAAAGATAGGGCACAATATTTGTTACTTCAGTCAAACGGAAGAAATAATATCAGAATTTGAACAATATATTGTTGGATCACACATGCTAGTAGGGAGGAAATGTACAGTATCTTCTCTATATGCTGATGGTTGTTTCTGTCATTTATAGTTTGCAACAACTTTTCCTCCAGCTCTCCCTGAAAATATTTTTTATTATATTTTTTTTACGAAAAGCATTTCAAATATCTCATTGGTGTGCCTTATACCTTAATTAGCCTAAAATGTCAAGGTGCCAAGATGTTAGTTTGCATGTCAATTGCCTCTTACTAATGTAGCAGAAAAAAATCAAGCTCAGTTTCTACAGCAACAGGAATATGGTTTTAGCAGTATTCTCTTGTTACATGCTTCTAACATTTCCATATTTTAATATAATATGGAAATAAGGGTAAATAGTACAAAGACCTTTTTTTTTAACCAATGTGTTGAAGGGCTGGGTGCCTGAAAATACATGTCTGACTTTTTTTCATATGGTTCAGTAAGACATACTACCTTTTCCTTGCCTTCTTTCTGTGGGGGAAATTGAAAGGGATAATACAAACTGTAAAAAACTTGCACAATATCATCCATTGCAACGGGTGATGTGTCAATGGTAGTTTGCCATGGAGGCTTTTTTGTAAGACGAAGATGAAAGACAGACAGATGTTTGATGAAGCAGTTAATGAAAAAGAATGATGCTTGGAACAGTTGATAAAACAACTGCCAAAGGGGCATGTCCTGTTGATGGACGGTTTATCTCTTTCAAGTAAGCTACATTGCAGGGAATAAATACTGGCAAACAGTAACGACCTTCTAAACAAAAGGTTTAGAAATCACCATACCTCAGGTTAACCTTAACAGAGCAATATTTGCTTGATTTTGACAGAATCTCATGATGGGTAAATAAAGATCTTGCAGAGAAGATCACATTTATCTCATGGAAGTTTTTTGTGCAATGGGATATTTAAATTCTGATAATTTTGGTAAATAAAGCCCAATTAATTTTTTTCCCTGGCATTTCTGTTGTTCCTGAAATCCAACTGTGGCAGCGGTCAAATAAAATGATTGGAAAAAATTGGATGAATGTGTTTTTTCTTTAAGATTGATGTAGGAAAATGGAATAAAAATTATCTTCAGGAAAGCATGATAAATTTGCAGAAAAGTATCCTGCAGGGTTTTCCTTGTTTTTCTTTTCCTCAGTTTATCTTTTTTTTTTTTTTTTTTTTTTTTAAATTGCTCATAAAAATTCTTAAAAAAT
>NW_009618187.1:66353-71823 GCF_000690535.1 Cariama cristata | reverse complement strand
GGAAAGACACATTCTGTTGTTCTTAAAAATTCTCAAAGGAAATCAGTGACACACTGGACCAGCAGAAAACTCTGCCCCAGATTTTTCCCCTTAGGCATATAATACGATATAAAGAGAAAATCAATGGAAAAAGTGAATGTGTGATGTTTTACCTCTGTGTTTTCTGTGCTTGTTATTTGGATGCCAGGCACGTTTCGGTCACTTTTTTTGTCTGCTACGGTCCAAGTGTCAGGTCCTGGATGTGTTATAATTGTAGAAGTCTTCCTAGGCAACCCATGCCTAGCTTGGAAAGTAGGTTGTTTGGAAAAAGGGACAGAAAGAGAACCATTTTCATGACTTTTGCTCTGTTTGGTCTCCTTTGGCACCATAGTCATAAATAAATGTGCTTTCCTTGGGAGGATATAGTTCTGTTTCGGGTAATAACAACAAGGATCCAGAAGAAAAAAATAGTAATGAAGTACTCTTGGGAAAATTCAGTGATGGAAGTGGCATGTGAAAACTTAGAATTGTATTAGGATTCCTCCTCTGAGTCTGAAGGTCCTCACTTCTGCCTTCGCCTCTGCATCCTTTGCTCCTATGTGGTAAGGCATGTCTCCTTGCTCTGAGCACATCATCTTCTAATATCAAGCATCTGCCTCATGGTCATCTGGAATATCTATCAATGGGTGATGACAAAAGTGTCCCAGATATTAAACTGGAGTCATTAGGGCAGATGCCTTTGTCCAGCCGTTAACAATAGAAGTTTGAGAGTTCCTTCCAACCTTGTGATTTCCCATGAAATGTCTGGATTTGCTTCCCATTACAGAGAGGGTGCCAGGTTAGAAGGATTTTAAGCTGGACTAAATACGGCAATTATTGTTCTTGATGGGAAAATTTTTAACATAGTGAGTGGGTTGTTTATCAGTTACAGAAAATATCACCTGGAGGGTATCCTGAAGTTATTTCCCAGAACGAAACTTTCCCCAAAATAGATTATGTATTCAAATAGACCTCTGCTTATCCTTAGTAATGTTAGGCAAGAAACCAGCATGCCGACGCAACAGTGTCCTGCTTAGTATGTGACGTTCTCCAGGCAACCAGCAGCTCTGCCTTGGTTACACCGAGTAGTGCTCCCACGTGTCTCAGAAGTCATTTACGTGCTGCAGTGCAAGTGACTTGTCTGATGAAAGCATCTGCTTGTGAAGTGTGTGTTTCAAGAACTTGTTAAATGGTTAGATCTAGAAAAGTGTGAGGATCCAGCGAGGAGAAAATTATTTTCCTGCTAAATCAAGGACTGCAAGACTTTTCTGGCAGATAATAGTTCAATTTCCCAGGTAAAACGCAGTCTAATTTCTGTGATGGCAGCAAGCAGCTGTGAAGACACGAGAGGCAAGATGATGTTGCTTTGTCTACGAGCACACATCTTGATGTTTTAGGTGAGAAAACGCTTGGCTGTGATTCATCTTGAGTATTCACCCATTTTAAGAAATGTGCACAGCATCGGGGACCGCCACCCATCTGGATTCTGATGATCAGGCTCTGAGGGCCATCAGCCTTGGCATGCAGCAGACATGCCCCATACGCAGCAGGAGCAGCTTCCACGCTATGGCTCGGTTCATCTCTGCTTCTAGATGTCTTATGCTGTCTGAGATTTATTTCCATGCCAAAGCCACTCAGAGCTCATACAACTGGCTCTCTTTTCCCTCCAGCAATATCACTATCTTCCTCAAAGTGCCTGTGATTGTCAACAGCCTGCTGGTCTTTAGTATTGGCAGTGGACTTTGGGAGCTTGCACAGAGAAATTTGGCATCGTTCTGGAAGTGCCTATGCATGCAGAAGGTCCATGTTATCATGTTATCTGTGGGGGATGCTATACCTTGCACAGCTAGAGCTGCAGGCACGAGTTGCTATTGCCTGAGGGTCTTCATGATGAGGAGGAACAACGTTCCTGCTAAGAAGAGAAAGGTACAACATCAAGGCTCTGGAAAAAAGGGCCTTCGATGAGGACACCTTGTATGGGACAAACAGAGCCACAGTTGGATGGAACCGCTCGTCCAAAGTACGTTGTGCAGCAGAGCAGAGGCATTGTGCATGGATCAGCTGGAGATTGCTCAGGAGTGCTGGGCTCAGTGGATACTCAGGATGCTCAGGCAACGTCTACTTCTTCACCTCATGCCTGAGCACTCCAGGAGGAGAGAAATAGCACAAAAAAAGTTTGGAGAAGAATCAGGAAAAGGGGTTTTGTCCAAAAGTGAGACAGATTATGGAGTTGCTTAATTTGACTCCTAAATTATAAACAAACATGGCTAAATAATTTTCTCTCATAATGATTCCCTGCTGAAAAAGAGTCTTTACCTCAAGGACTGCTTTTGAATTAGTCAGATTTTCCAAGGAAACCTCTCTGACACCACAGTTTTTTGTTTTGTTTTGTTTTGTTTTTTTCCTGTGGTATGAACCCCAAACAATGATTTTGAACAACTGGAAAGTCTTCCAGTAAAACACTATAGTCTGTGTACATATCCACGCCACGCGTGAAAACTGCACTGAGCAATTGCCAGTGTATGTGCTGCTTTGAGGTTAACCAAACAGCATAAAATATGTGTGTGGATCTCTTGGGTGGCGGTGGTGCATAACTGATGGTGTGCCAACTGTTCAAAACTCCTGGGGTGAGGACTGTTACTCTGCACAAATATTCCTTGCCAGATTCGCTTTATGTATTGCATTGACTAATGGTTGATTTATTTGCCAAATGAAGTATCAGTTTTATTTACTTAATATAATATGTAAATCTCTCTGTTTGGCAGCATCAGTTTATTGGCATGGTTTTACTGGCTTGTGCGGGTAGTCTGCTGCTTCATTATGCTTGAAGATAACTTTTGAGTATGGCTACCACTTCTTATTTCTTTGCAGTTAAGTGGACAACAACTAGTGGTTAAATAAACAGTGCCATTAAACCCACATATTTACACTAACACAAATTTAATACCAATGAACTGGAGATTGCTGGTTCTTTACAAAAAGGATATTAGCTGTCGACTATCAAAATGCTATCTGAAAAATCAAAGTAAAAACAAATGCAGTAGCTGTAATGGTAGACATAGAATGGAATGGAATTGGTAGAACAGAACAGAACAGACTATTTCAGTTGGAAGGGACCTACATGATCATCTAGTCCGACTGCCTGACCAAGTCAGGGCTGACCAAAAGTTAAAGCATGTTATTAAGGGCATTGTCCAAAGGCCATTGACAGGCTTGGGGCATTGACTCCCTCTCTAGGAAGCCTGTTCCAGTGTTTGACCACCCTCTCAGTAAAGAAATGCTTCCTCATGTCCAGTCTAAACCTCCCCTGGTGCAGCTTTGAACTGTTCCCAGGTGCCCTGTCATGGATCCTAGCAAGAAGTGCTCAGCACCTCCCTCTCCACCTCCCCTCCTCAGAAAGCTGCAGAGAGCAATGAGGGTGCCCATCAACCTCCTTCTCTCCAAACTAAACAAGCCTACGAGGTCCTCAGCCTCTCCTCACAGGACATGCCTTCCATCCCTGTCACCAGCTTTGTTGCCATCCTCCGGATGCATTCAAGGACCTTCACATACCTGCTGCCTCCAGTACCCATGTTGATTCCCTTCTTTTTTAATCCCTTTCTGTACTTACCTTGGCAGATCTCCCCACGAGGCATCTGTTTGGTGTTTAGTTACTGCAGTTATTCAAAGAAGAGCAGTAGCTGCCACCCAAGGGCAGTTCAGTTCACCTGGCTCAGGGATTATCCCAGGGAGTTCTTCTCTTCCTCTTTCTGTCGACGAAGCCCAGGATGACGGGATTTCAAGCATAGGCATGCCTTTTAGGTGGGATGGGTCTAGATCCTCTGTCACACTCTGTGGGAGCTGAGAGAAGGAGGGCTGCTTTCCTCCCTGCTTGCTGGTGCTACCGATGGCTCCATGTCTTGAAGAGCTGGTGGACTGGGAAACCCTGAGTGTGAGGGATTTGGCAAGGTCCTTACTCTGGCTGGGCAATTGGAGGAGTTGCCAACTGAAGTCATGTACGCTTGTGTCTGTGCTAGAAATTACAGAAATCCCTCAGAGGGGTGCAGTGCTGCAGACATCAATGCGTAGACTTCACATAAAGAGCACAGAGGCCTTTGCTGGCGCTTGTCTCTGTATGAAATGCTGCAGCGGAGCCTGTCTGGCCATCAGTTTGAGAGCTATTCAGGTAAAGTTAGCTCTATCGAAATAAACAGATTAAATGATAAGAACTCTGTCTGCACGACAATAATTTTAGGTGTCACTTCGTAGAAAGGGAGAAAGACATCCTGCTGAACAGACTTTTCTGTATTCTCTGTGGCTGAGATGCAGTAGTTGTGGTTGCACGCTAAAGACCTTCTGCAAAAGTCTCCTCTCCCTTCTTCTTTGAGTGAAGCCAGTCGTCTTCTTCCTGTGAAGCAGGTCTCCTGGAAGAAGGACATCATGGAAGCAAATTAATTTGGTGTCTAGTGCATGGCTGGCCAAAGGACAAGAGGAAGAGAGGTCATTAATAAATCAGCTCTGTCCTTACCCTTACTATATATCTCCATGAAATTAAAGGCTTTGAGTCATAAAGATACTTGCCTCTTTAGCATCTAAGCCACAAGAAGGGGGAAAAGATGTTTTCTCAGTTTTCAGGGATCATAGGACCCTTTTCAGTTGTGGAAAAAACATTGCCATCTCCAAAAGCTTTCTTAAATCCTGTGGGAAAGAAGCAACAACCCCAAGGACATCGCATGAGGTACCAACCTGCTTCTGTATCAGCAAGAGCTAACCAGAATAATGAGCTCTCTGCCGGCAGGTAGGGCTTAGTTCATGGTGGGATGTGCTTACCTTGGCCATTTATTCTGTGCACGCAGATCCCACAGAAGAAAGAACAGGGCCAAACATATATTTATTTCTGACAGAAAAGTATGTATCTTTTACATACATCAGACATGCCTAGCTGTCTTGTTCTGCCAAGGTGTTATTATTGTACGAGCTCATCTGAGAGGTAGATTTCCCTCTTCTTTCTCTTGCCTTTACCTAGCTCCATCTGTAACCCTGCAGGTTGGTACATCCATTCTTTCAGGTCTCTGATTTGTAAGAATTTATGTTTTCTATTTAAAAGAATAGTACTAACTCAAGACTGCTTTCTCATTGGCAACTCTGGAAAATACCTTGTTATAAGACTTCTTTTGGCCCACACAGAAAGTTGCAAGAAGAGGTATTACTCTCTCTGTGAAATACACCACATCCCGTCATGTTCCCTATAATTATTCTCATATATCAAATTCTAAATAAAATATTTTTTTCTTTAATGTCACTTTGCCAGGTTGCGTAAGTGTAACATCAGTAAAGTCTGTGAGAAACTGTGATACTGAATTATACTTTCTAAAGAATTCCTGGTAGAAATATTAGGAAGTTTTACCTTCACAAAAGTTTATATTGGGTTTACGTGGCAAGGTTTTGGTAGCGATGGGGCTTCAGGGGTGGC
>NW_009618187.1:25879-66322 GCF_000690535.1 Cariama cristata | reverse complement strand
TGTTGGGAGAACCTGCAAGAACCTTCCCCAATGTCGGATGGAGCCAATGCCGGCGGCTCCAAGACATAACCCTGCGGGGGACCTGGACTGGAGCCGTCCGTTCCTGAAGGACTGCACCCGTGGAAGGGACCCACACTGGAGCCGGTTGTGAATTTTCTCTCCCCTGTCCAACTGCAGAGGGGAGCGATAGAGCCGCTTTGGTGGGCACCTGGCCTCCAGCCAGGGTCAACCCACTGCAATGTTTAGTGTTTTTCCTGAATTTAAAATGATATTCAGTGAGCGGGTCATGTTCCTTGTGGGTTTTGACCCTGTAGGGTAGGAGTCCCATTGAAGTCACAGGAGACCGGGGCGGTGCAGTCTTGTTGCAGGATTAGTTGCACTCTGTTTCTACTCTGCAATTAAATATAAAGAGTTACCCTCAACAGTGCTTAAAATGTAGTATGAACATATCTTGAAATTACCAGGTCCTTCTAACAGACTTTCAGATCAACCATTTGCCCAGTTTTACGTTATTCTACTCAAAGCCGAGGAAAGTGTTCTTTTGCTGTGCTCTGTTGTAAAAACCTCTTCTGTAATATAAAAATGAAACGTCTATGTCCACAAGGTTCATGTAAATCCATTTGCTCTGCTTATTCTAGTTTGGTTCTTGTGTACACTTATTTAATGGGTAAAAATATAATTTAAAGTGCTCCTTATACTGTCTCTCTATTTATTGTCATAACTGAAATTCTCAAAGCAGCTAGTCACCAGAAGCACCTCTGTTCTGAATACTTTTTCAATAATAAGGCCTTGAAGCTTTTCTCTCCAGAGCTATTTCAAAATGTCAGGAGAAAATTTATTCTATCACTTTAGCTGTAGCAGTCTCAGATAAAATATATGGTTCTATTTCTTTGTCATTTGGATTATTTGATTGGATATATTTTGCAATTTTCCTTTTAATTGGAATTTCTGCTTATTCTTCATGAGAATTATCATGCACCTCACCCCATAATTTCCAAACTAATGCGTATCAGTGTTTTGTTAGCTGGCATTATGATATTGAAAATCCTGTGAATTCTTCCTTTAACGGTAGTTGAATCACCGGAGGCATTTCCTTTGCGTGCAAAAATGGAATTACTAACCAAACAGAGTAAAGTTTAAAAAACGTAAATAGTATTAAAAATGAATGATGCCTCACTGCATAAAAATCATACCCATAAATAGAATATTTTAGCTGTTCATTAAGATTCTTTTCTTCTTTGCCTGCTCTTCATTTGAAGCAGCTGAGAGTAAGTATCTGTGAGATGAAATACAGCTCAGGTTACACTCAGCTGTTAAAAAAGGAAGATGGGTCAAATGAGAGGCAGCCGTCATCCCTCCAGACGTGACAGCCCCTGATCCTGCCCTTTGCCCTGATTAGACAGACCCAGCCGGGATAACTGTTGGGGAATGATCCCAACTGTTGGGGATGTCAAAACCTACAGGTTGGTAAAACGCGTAAAGCGTGCTTTGTGACCGCTTGGTGTTACATTTGCCGTTTATACGGAGGCACCGCAAGTGCAAAATGAACGTTAAAACTGAACTGGTCAGCTATGATAGCGCTTCCAAACTAATTAAAATATTGCATCACAAAATAATTCAGCTGGGAAGGGATCTTTGAAGACCACCTAATCCAACAGCCTGCTCAAAGCAAGACCAACTTCCAAGTTAGACCAGGTGGCTGCTCTGTGCGTAAACCTATATAAACACGGCTCCGTTCAACACAGCCTTAGCTAGGTTGAAATAGGCCTGGACTAGAAAAAAAAAAAAGGTTTTATAAACTAACATGAACATTTAAAGCCTTTCTGGTAAAAATTGCCTTTTCTTCATGAAGGTCTGTATGCCTGTTCCACGCTGACAACACCTGGTCTTTTTGATACCACCGTAACGCTACCTCCCCTAATGAAACACATCCTCAGTGAAGAAGTTTCCTCTGGGACGATGCCAGCATATGCTGTGTTCTCCGTCCTACTAACTGTCCTCCACAGTCCCCAAGCACGCTGTGTCTCTGTCAATCACCCTGATTATAATTTTGAACTCTGCTGCACAGAAGTCACAATGTCCCAGAAGCGGCTGCTCCCGCTCTTAAAAATTGCTAATTATGGCAGTGTCCCTTTTCCCATTAGCTCACAGCTGCAAGCAGAAAGCACAAAAATTAGGCTAAAATGTAAAGCAGGAGAGAGGATGCTGGATCCTGCCCTGGGAAAAGGATGGGAAAGGGGGAAAAGAAAAGAGATCAGGGAATCCTGCACCACTGGAGAGGATGGGGGGAAATGTTTTGGAGAGTCCCAGGTCACTTGCGTGGCTTGGGGCCGTATGCAGGGTGCCTGTGGATGGAGGGTCTAGGTCACTTGGGCTGACTGCTGAAGCACGGGCTTGCGAATGTACCCAATGTATCACTTGAGGTTTGGAACTTTTCTTCTTCTGATTTCGTTGAAATTAGCTGCGGTTTTGGCCCAAATTTTTAATAGTCAAAATGTTACGCAGGGGACTGGATGTCCTCAGAGCTCAGAGAAGGTATTTCAACAACTTCACTTCAGACTCTATCCTAAACTCAATGTGAACAATTTTCTAATGTAAACAAAATCTTAATTTTAAGGACATGAACTGTTTCAATTACATCCTGCTGGTGAGTCCTGGTGAAAAAAAAAAAACTGATTTTGCCCTGCCGACAATTCTGTGGCACCGTATTTTGTGCAGCAGTACAGTCTGATGGGAGCAAAAATGTGAGGAAATGGTCGCAGAAGAACTTCCTTATTGTAAAGAGAAATATCCATATCACAAAGAGAAGTTTCTGTATCACAAAGAGACTGCCGTTTTGACTTGGAGCTGGCAGAGCAGCTTTATATTCCCTTGTCACAGGTTGGCTGTCACGGGTGTGCAGCCAGGGAGGCGAGGAGCAGCGGGGTGTGCGTCATCTCTACTATTTTTGACACAGAAGTACCCGCTGGTGGCCCAGGTTGGCTAAATTTATGTTAGGACCGCCTGGAGATGGCATGTAGTGTAACCACTGCCTTATTTTACCTTGCTTTGAGCCCTTTCCCTGGGGACTTTGCCATCCAGAACCCAGCTTGGGTACGGCCCAACTGTGCAGCCTTGGCTCAGATTCCCACCGAAATCGCCGAGCTGCGGGTAAAATCATGCAACATATGGAAGGCAAAATTGCAGATGGAGGTAGGGCTGTTGAGAGCAATTCAGGAGGAAAAAAGAGCAACGTGGAAAGGTATAAAATCCTGGAGGAAAGCTGTAGTGAGGAGGTGGTAGATTGGCAGCACAGAGCAGTGGGGCTGACCCTTCCCCACCTACCCAATGCCTGCCAGGCCAGGAAAGGCTCCTTAGGGGTCTTATTAGGGTGGGGAGCATACTCATGCCTAGTAACTCATTAAACCCCAGATATTTTTTGTGTGTATTCACCAAGAAATGGCTGCTTGGTGGATACCCAACTAATCTGCACACACCTTGTTGGCAGAACCTCTTGGAGCGTGGTAAGAGCTGGCTGGGCAAGGTGACCCAGAGAGAGCTGACTGTACTCTGAAGGATGACAAAAAGAGTCCACAAATACGCATAAGACCCTGCAGCTTGGTCTAAAGGCTAACATATAGTGAGAAACAAGCCTGTCCTACCCAGCAGCCACTGGACTTGGTCAACCTCGGAGGAAAGCACGGACGACATTTTCTGAAGTGGCACCATGCCTCCTTCAATGCCACTGGAGAACTATTCCCAAAGCAGGGCTGGACTTTCAAGGCTGAAGCAAGAACTGAGATGCTTTTAAAGCCAAGGGGAAAAAGCAGAAGAAATGGAGGAGAAGCACTCCTTCGTCTTGTACTAGTCCCACGTGTAGATGCTACAGGTTTTTTTCCACCTTAACCATTGCTTTCAATACTGATGAACATTTAAAAAGACTCAAAAACCTGACAGATTTATCCTTCCAGAATTTGTTTTGAGTAGTTATCAATTTTTTAATTAATTTTGTTTTGACTTGATTGCAATCCTTAGCACTGTGTTCTACGGTTTAACTGCATGTTGTATGAAAAGTTTCCTCTTGCTTGTTTAAATCAGCTCCTTACTAACTTCACTGGAAACTTCTGCAAGAAGAGAGGTGATACAAAATCTTTCCATCTTCAGCTCCGTTATACCATTCATGATCTTAGAAACCTTCAGTGTATTCCTCCTAACATATGCCTTAACTTTGTATTTTTCCAAGAAATAGCAAAAATACCTTTAAAATTATTACTTTTTTAATGTTACACTTTCTAAAGAAGGAAGAAAGTGCTACAACCCATGATTGCGGTTCTTTCTTTGATGATCCGTCTATAGTTTATTATTGTAACTACTCATAACTGCTAATGAAAGACTAAGATATTGTGCTCAAAAAAAGGATACCTCTTTCAAGTCAGGTACAGACACATGCAGAATGATTTTGGGACAGGATATTTCATCGTAAAGAACACCCTTTTTATTTCCAACATGAAGGCTTTCAAAAGCAATCTTAAATGTCACTGGTCATGAAAAAACACAAGTGGGCCTTGTGTGATAAAAAGAAATGCATGATTTCTAGGTGTATACAAATTGTTGTGAAATGTATCTGAAGAATATTTATATGGATACGCAGTGTTCTTAATACTGGCCAAAGATGCAGCATTAACAATAAGGGATAGGGCTGAGCGATATGAAATTATTCAAGGCACCTCCTTGAAAATGCATCAGTTAGGTATATAAGTTTCAGAAAAAGAAGTAAGTCTTCCAATTCTTAATGCTGACTGAAAAACAAATGAAAAAAGTTGCACTCTGAGTAGGAATCAAAGTGTTTTCTTATCAATTATCAGTACTTTATGGAAGGCGTAAGTAAAAATTCTCCCATAACTTGTAGCTGTAGACCCCTATGAATTGCTGAAGTAATTCTCTATTGATAGAATGATTCTTCTTTAGTGACCAGCTGAGATAATATACTTTGTCTTTCACTTTCTCTATTGATACTAAATAAAGATTAACCAGAAGATTATGTTCCACTTCCACCTAGTGGCAAATAAAACATGCATGGTGTAATATTTTTTTTTTTCTTTTTTTTTAGAGCTACAGGAATTTGTGTTGCTGTTCCTGGAAGTGACTGCATGGAGACAGTAGTTTTACTGCAGCTTTGCTTGTGGCAGAGATCAACTCTGAGTTGCTTAAAAATGACGTACAAACAACTTCTAAATTAAAGTTAAACCTCTTTGAATCAGTAAAAATGAAAAACAAAACCATGATTCTGTACCTGTACTAGACAGTTTTCATACGAAAGGAGTTTAAGACAAATTTAGGCCAGGTTTTATAGACTTAGCTTTATTTTCCAGTTTTAATGTATGTAGTTAATAATGGGATGAGACTGTAAGATGACAGGTTGTACATTAAAAAAAAAAAAGAGTAGCAACTTGTTTGGCTTTAAAATAGTCCATGTAGAGTGTGTCCCACCAGCAGCACTCAGCAGGACCCCAAGCTGGCTGGAGCTGCCAGGGCCTGCTTGGGTCCTTGCTTGGTGGTCAAGCCCAGCTCCGACAGCAGCCTGGGTACAAGGGTTACCAAATACCATGGGATCAAATTCAGCCTCTGGGGCTTGTACAGCCCTGAAGACATCATGGATAGGATTTAGCTCTGGGTTCATGCATCAACATAGGAGTCAATAATCTTGCCGTTTGCCTGTAGAGTTGGCCTAGATTAGTGCTGCAGAGTCAGCTTTCGTTAAAGGCCATTCCTAGCACTGGCAAATTGGTTGCAAAGCAAATCTAGTGAAGCTGTTTTTCTAGAAATAGACTGATGCAACTCTGAGACTAGAATTAAGATGAGTAAAGACATGTTAATTAGCTTGTTTGATTAGCTACATCATCTTGGAAGCACAGAATCATAAAATTATGTGGTTGGGAGGAGCTCTAAGAAGTCATATCATCTATTCCTGTGCCAAAAAGCAGTACCTCCTCTACCAGCAGCATTCCCTGACAAGCAGTAATACAACCTAGTCTGTAATATCTCAAAAGTTGGATCTTCCACATTCCTGTTACAGCTTATTCCGTGCTTCTGTATCCTCAGTGTTAGAAGTTTTTGTTTTCTAATACCTAATCTGAATCTTCTTTGTTGCAGTTGAAACCCTTTCATTCCTGTGTTCCCTGTAGACAGCCTTGGCCCCAGTTTGGGATTTCGTTGAGTGGAGGTTTTCTTCTCTCCAGTTTGAACAACCTCTGTTCATTCAATCTTTCCTCATAGGTCGTATTTTCTAGATCTGTGGTCATCCTGATTGCCGTCCTCTGAACTTTCTCAGAACTAACCAGTGTGGGCAGGCCAGATGGGTCATTTAATATTTTTATGGATTATACTCCTGTTGTTGCAACCCAGTAGGATATGTAAGTTTTGGCAACAGCATGACATCATTGACTTCTGTTCTGCTTATGATCCACTGAAACACCAGATCTTTCTTTGCAGACCTGCTATCTAGTCCAGTCGTGTGGGTCATTACTCCTGCTTAGGTGTAGACTTTTGTATTTTTCTTTGCTGAATTATTTGTTATTTTAGAAAAAGTTTCTTCAGTTTAATAATTACTTTGAATTCTAACCCTGTCCTAAAGTAAGCTTTTGACCTTTTTTTTTTTTTTTTTTTTTTAATTTGCAGGTTTGATAAGAATATGCTCTTTTCCATCAGCCAGTAATGGATAGTGCTATGTCTCAGTTAGGGCAAAGGTTGGACTCAATGATCCCAGAGGGCTCTTCCAACCAAACCGATTCTGTGATTCTGTAAGGCAGCCCTGCAGAAACATGTTTTCTTTCAGTTTCACTGGGGGTCCGTGACAGTTTCTTTTTGAATAGTTTTCCAATTACTTTTGCTCTTCTTCTACAGTGATTTCATGTGTAGTTTACTTATGAGAATTCCCTTTTCCAAATCCAGCTGCATGACATCTGCTATTTCTCCTCTACCCACAGAAGGAAACTATTTTAGATTCATATTTGTCCTTGACAAATCCGCATTGACTGTTACTCACCTCCTTGTTTGATAGATGCTTAAAGATACTAGGTAGATTGTTTCAGTGGTTTGGGGGAACGGAAGATAACTGGCTATCCTTCTGTATTTACTCTTGGTTTTTTCTCCTTTTAAAGCTAAGTGCCAGAGTCTCCCTTTCAAGTTTTACAGTAACTCATCTGTCCTCCAAGTGTGCTCCAAGACTGCTAATGTCAGTCTGTTTAATCCACTGGGATAGTATTCCTGTAGTCTGGCTGATTTGAAAAAACCCCACTTTTCTTATTTAAATGTTTTCCAACCTGGCTTTTCTCTATTCTAAACAATGATTTGTCGCTCTTTTTGGTTCATTAGCTAATTGATTTCTGGTTTTGTGTGAAGACAAATAGAGAAAGGTGTTTGGTCTTTCCTGGTGTCATCTGCCAATAGATTGCCTTTCCAATCAAGCAACAGGTCGACATTTTTCTTGGTCATCCTCTTGCTACTTGATATCCCTACAGACTGATTTCTTGTTACCTTTGAAATCCTTCATCTGCTTGCATCTCCTCTGGCTTTTTTTTCCCTGAGCATGTCTAATTTCCCCCCTAATTACTTATGCTATTATTTTACGTACACCCCAATCAACCTGACCTAGTTTCCGTGACTGTGTGCTTGTTTCCTGCACTTGATGTCATTGGAAAGACCGTAAGATAGCTAAACCCATTTCTCATTGCAGCTCCTGTCCTCCCTCTGCACTGGGAAAACTCGCACTTGCAAACTAGCATCTGTACCCTGACAAGGTTTCCAAGAGCCCTTTTTCTCTTTATATTTGAGACCTCTGAGATTTTATCTGTAAATTCTCTGTGCTTATTGAAGTCTGCCTTCCTGAAATCCCTGGTTTATTACCCTCTTCTACCTCTTTCCTTCTTAGGGAATGTGAGTGTTATCTTTACACAAACAGTCTCACATTTTCAACCATTTTCTGCCTCTGGTAAGGACAAAATCTACAAAAGCCTTGTCTAGCTGCCTCTTGTACTCTCTTAAAAACCGAAGCATCTCAAGAGCTATGTGTGGCTGTGTTCTTTTTCCAACAATTTTGAATTAATTGAATACTTTCACTAGTGCTGTCTCTTGAATAGTTGCAAGCAATCCTGGCTTGCATCGGCCTCATCTACTTTGGTGACCAAGAGTCACCTAAATCCCGATGTTAGCAAACACATTCTTCCTCCCGTCTGTTTTCACCAAAGTTTATTAAAAAACCCTATTTTTTTTACCTCAGCAGTTCGGACCTAGGGGTACCACTGATACACAGAGCAATTCTTTCTCTCTTTTTCCAGAACAACCTACACAACTTATATTAACATCTGATTTTTTCCATAAATCTAATCATGGATGATAATATTGACACAACCCATAACAGAGGATAATTGCAGTAATATAAAAGTTCCTTTAAGTGATGGGATTTATTTTCCTTCCCTTGTCGGAAGCATTTTGTAGTGGCGTGACCATTCCACGCTAGTGAGGCTGAACAGTTCCAGGTTTGTGATTGTGACTAAAGGTATGCAAAATTGGTGGGTTTTTGAGGCCTGTGCTTCTTTCAGATGTTTTTAAAGCATCAAAAGTGCAACAACCAATTCCCATATGCTACGGTTTAGTTTTATATGTGGGGTTCTGCAGCACAGTGATTGAAATTTTAAAGAGGCCTTCTCATTAATTGAAACTAATATCAAGGATAAATTAAATGAAATTAAGAGGGCTGTAGTGACATTGTTGATTAATCTATTGTATCCAGTAAAAGCCTCTATTCTTCTCTTCGTTCAACTTGGAAGAATCTCGGATCAACTGCATCCCTCTTCTGAGAGTCCAGGTGCTTTGCTGTACAGTTCACAGTCATTTTGCCACAGAGTACCCAGGCATTGATTGTAATTTTTTTCACCCAGCTTATGTGTACTTCATCAAGGCACTACAATACAAATAGATCTATTCAAACGATCAACATCCTTGAAGATAAGGTACTTGCCTTTTAAAATTATATTCCATTCCTTTTCCAAAATGTTACATTGAAGTTTTACTTTGAAGTGTTTGGTTAGTGAGGTGAGAAGGAAACATACTGTTAGATGGAAGGATAGTAATTCTTAACTTTCTTGAAATTAAAATTTTTTTTTTTTTCAGATGATTCTTTGTATTATTCAGAATATTTAAAGATGAAGTTCAATCCAGATATAGGGTCTCAGAAAAGATAATGCAAAGAATTTCTAAATCCTCATTTGGGTATGCAGATAGATGAGGAGTCAGTGGAATTAAGGAGAAGATCCAAGTTTTGGCTTGAAGGCATTGGCTTTATGGTATTTTAATAGGCAAGCTGTTCAGTAAACAGAAGGGAGCTCTGTAATTCCTCAAGAAGTCTTTGGAGGGATTTAAGCCCTGTATATTCTGTTTACAAATGCTTCTCATCATGCAGATGTGTAGTGATGTTCTTGCTTTTTAGATTGTTGAAAATATGAAAGCCAGCTATTTGATGCTTAAAATACCTTTGCTTCCCAAGGAGTATTTATCCTATGAAGTTTTATTCTTCTTGACATCATGCTTATCTACAGTGAATAATGGTATCACATATAATGGATTACAGTCTATTATTTCATCAAAAGAAAAGGAAAAAGCAGGTGAATTTTTGAGTGCAAATATCCAATTTTCTCCAACTAGCCAAAGAAAAGGAGAAATAAGAAACAAGACAAAGAAAGAAAACCAGAAAAAATGTCTTAAAATGATGGACTATGTTGTGTCAGTAGGACGGTCTCCACTTGTACGTTAAGTGAAATTATCAGTAAGATGGAAAAAAAGCCAATCCACTAGATTCCAATGACATTTCAGAAGCTACCAGTACTCCTGTAGAAATTCACTTCATGCAGCAGAGCCTTTGGGGGCAAACCCTTTCTCTACATCTTTTCCTAAGCTTGAGTATCTGACCTAGCATGAAGCTTTTATGTGAAAAGTCTTCCATGCCATGGGTTATCATGTTTCACAGCCATAATGTATTTTCCATATTCGAGATCTGTTTTCATTAGGTTTACTGGTGGATCTTGGGAGGTGATCTTCAACCATTCTTCTTTTTGTCTTGGATCTGAGTTCTGCCAAACACTGTTGTCCCTCTGCACTGTGGCAGCAGAAGAACCTTGGCTTCGGGCATAGGGGCACACGTCTGGTGTGGAAACCGCCAGACCTTCTCCTGGAGTCCTGGGAAGAGGAACCGAATGTTATTTTCCTTTTATTTGAAACTTCTGTTTTAATAAAAGGGGAAGAATATATCTGCAAGTGATGAGGTACCGAAGTTTATCCTAAAATGAGAACCAGCAGCAGCATGTGTCCCTCCATTTCAGGTATCTGCTTTAAGAACTGTTGTTTTTAAAACGGCATGTAAGTGAATGTATTAAGTGAATTCTGTTCCGCTCTCTTTGTCGTGTGGAGCAGAAAGAATATTAAATGATGAAAAGCAGGTGTGAAATATGTTCTGCAAATACACTGGAGATATGTCTTGATTTGAAAACAGCTTGGGAGGTCTGTCAGCATTTCTTAGAAGAAAAAATATTTTCAGGTCTTGATAATTAAATGAAATGGTTTGTTTTGCCAGTTCCCCGTGTGGTATCAATTGTGAGAGATTTTTAAAGTCATAATTTTAGTCAGAAATGATACTGACGTCTTGGAAAAAATCATGTTCTTGTGATGTTTTCATATGAAAGGGAATCACACAGAATCACCGTCACAGGCCTTGGGACTTGTCTGCTCGGAAGGCAGAAGGGTTCTAGGGCGGATAAATGAACTTGCTTTTCTGTAAAACATTTAAATCTAGGATCTAGAAATAAACCAAAGCTTTTTGTTTGCTTGTTTGTTTTTAATGAAGGTTGATGAAGAAAGCTAGACTTCCCAGAGGCAAATGGAGATGGGGAATACAGTTAGATCCTGCTCAGCTCCTCACAGGTAAAACTCAAAAACTTGCAGTGGTTCGTTTTGGATGCTAATTGAGAGACACTTATATCAGACCTTTGCAGATATTTCCAGTTCTCCCTAGTAATAATAGTATTTCTGTAATTTCTAACTTTGGCCAGTATTGAAATGGAAATAGAGGATCCCGCAATAAGCGATGTAAGAACATAAATAAACGTTTTCAGCTGACACTCTGCAGTTTTTCTGCTTGGGCATAAGGCTTGCTGGGTGCTTAGGTGACTACGGATCTCAAAGAACGGGAAAGAAACCTTGTGTTGCCTCTGCCTTCACATCAGTCAAATACAGCATGGCCAGAAGGAAGAAAGCAAACCATTTCCTTCAGAAGAAAATGTATTTTGTTTTTCCATCAGACCCTTTAGGATGGGTGTACCTTGTGTTGCAGAGGCGCCTGCACTAGCATGGGCTGACCCAACTCCGGACTCAGTAGTGGGTGAGATTTGCTGAGGTTAGTGACAGGCTGCAAATGAGATCCTGATCCAAGAATTAGAAACTCTAGTGGGTTTATTCTGTCAGACACGTGTTGAATAAAGACAACTTGACTGAGGGGATTTTCCAAGAGAAATCCAGAGGAATCAAAGTCGCAGTGAGTGTGGTTCTGACGGTGCCCAGTATTTCTATGCAATTTGATCCATACTAGTTTGTATAGTACCTTTGTTATTATAATAATAATAATTATTATTATTTTAATTATTAATGTTATAAACAAAGATCCATGACACGCTGAGATGAGGACATGAAATGTGATATGAATGAAGGTCGCAACTGCTTCAGGGTCAGTAAGCAAAAGCCATGGTGCAACATGGAGAATTGTTACTTAACACCGATGAAATTATTTTTTAAAGTTGAATACAAAACAGGTGCGTAGAGAATGGTAAAAGTCTGTGTGTAAAAATGAAAAAGCAGATGGAAGGGAGTTTATCAGTATTTTAAATATCTGTATTATGCAGACAAAATTTGCTGCTGATATAAAGGCATTCTGGATACAGAGGAGAACTAGAATAGCCAATGTTTTGGGAGTTCCCAAACATGACTTCCCCCATCGCTTCGCAAGCAGCAGGAGAAATGAGATAAAGTGGAACAGTACAGGACATTTATGAAACAGAGATTCATATTACAGGTCCCTATAAGCTACAAATGCATCAGCTGGAAATGGCAGAACTGAACAAAAGCTTTCTGTATTAGTTGATTGCAAGTTGTGTATGAGGGTGATGGGAAAATGGGGTGACAGTGAAGATAAAAATGTGACCTTGGAGCCTGCCAAGCAAAGTATTTCCAGTAGCGTGTGCCAGCGATGATATTCCTGTGGCACCTCTGCACTCCTGTGTGCAATTCTGGTTACCTGTGTTCGAGATAGTTTTGAATGACCCACGCTCTATAAATATGAGTGGAAACTGCTATTGGAACCATTATCTCCTGTTTCATAAGAAGAAATTGAGAAAGCTTTGCTTACTTAGTCTGCTTAAACAACCTGAGGGAGAGCAGGAGCAAAACTGGTTTGAAAAATTGTATTTGGAGAGTATTATCCTTGTTACACTCCAGCAGGGAAGGGGCAGTGCTTTTTTAGTGTCCGTCCTTGGTGCATTTTGACTCCATCCTTTTACTAATGACTCAAATGAGGAAATAGGATTTACTTATTAAATTTGCCAATGACCGAAACCTGAGAGAAAGTGTCACCCTGGTGACTGGAGAAACAATTTGAAAGCCAGGCAATCCCTGGAGCTGTGGGTTTATTTCCCATGTCTGTACCTGTCCTGCACATTATGTGAGGACGCCCTTCCCCTTGTCCCCTCTGCCCTCCCTGTAAGGTGCCGTTTCCCCTCACCATGTATTATTTCCCACCTCCGCTCCACACTGGGGCTGGCTGGCTCTTCCTCGTGGTCCCCAGCTCTGAGCCGGGCAAGGGGCAGCAGGCAACGAGGCTAGCCCTGTAATTTCCATCTTTTCCTTCTATCCGGTCATGGATTTTCACACAATTTGAAAGAACTTAGTACCTTTACTTCTTTTCAACAAAATCAGATAGAGAGGCAAATGAATTCCAAGAAAATGGAAGGAAATAAGAAAAAGTATCAGATAAACAGCTAAAGCAGCTGCCTGAAAGCACATGTTTTGTTTTCTCAGGAATCAGGTGGAAAATAGGATACAGTTCCATTTGCAGTAACTCTCCAAGTGAGATAGGGAATAATTGCCATGTAGAAGCTCTTTAGAAAATGATATGGGAGCTAAAGTGGATCCTGGTATAATGGTGATTCAAAACTTCAGACATCATATTAGGACAGATATGAAAAGGGATACAATATTTCAAACTTCTCAGCATAGTAAGGTCTTGGGTACAGTACTGAGTCCGTTCTTGGACACCACAGCTCATAGTGATGTGGGCCAACTTGAAACAGTCCAGAATGGCTAGATGTTTTGAAAGTGTGATTTAGGAGAAAAGACTGAAATTATTTTTATTATTTACTCTGTTAAAAAAGAGGGAAGCATGATAACAGTCTTTAAAGACTGCTTGTAAAAGGAAGTTTTCCACGCAGATTTCCATGTCTGTAGTGGATGGGACAAGAAGAAACAGACCTAATTTTTCAGGAAGGGAAGATGCAGATTAGACATTAAGAAAAAAATGTCTCCGGATAGAGTCTGGAATAAGTTGCCTAAATATTCTTTGCATTTACCATTACTGAAGGCCTTAAGTTGCTGATAAGACAAGGTGTATACTTTTGTTTGCTGCTAAGACAAGATGTACACTGATGAGCCCACCTCGGGGCGGCGAAATGGCTTACATGGCTTCTTGAATTTCTTCCGACTTTATTATTCTAAGACTCCGTGTTTGATGTCTGTGAATGCATAGGCAAGAAGAATAATTATTTATTATTAAGGAACAATATTGACAAAAAAGCCTGTGAATTCTGGCTATACATCAATAATTCTAGAAATTAGAAGAAAGCTCCTAACCATCCAGGGACAGTTTTCCATACGAAATGCAAATCTAACTGGCTCCAAGCAGGAATATGATCAGTTTAGGAAGGTACGCTGCATGTTTTCTTCTGATTCCAGGGGACTTGGCTCAAAGATATAGAAAGACCCTTCTGGTAATCTTACATATGCATGATCTTTGCTTCCCAAAAGAAGGCAACTGAATACTTTAAGTCCACCGGAGTCCTGCTATGGCATTCAGCTTGTGAATAAGGCAAGGGAATCTGACTCGCAAACTCACCTCTGCCTTTACTGTGCTTCTTGGTACATTCTTTTCCAAAGCTGTATTTTATCAGCTTTTACCCTCTTCTGATGTTCCAACTCGATACCTAGGGTTTTATAATCCTTGCAATGACAGTGAAGCATCACGCACACTGGATGGTGGCATTGCAGAATGAATCAGGCATGCAAAAGAGGCAGCTTCTATTTATACACACAGATATCCCAGTCATCAAGGAAAAGACTTGCAGAGTAAAATGTGTTGTGAAATACTTCACATATAATTTACTTTTGGAAAAGGAGCTGTAACTACCACATAAGATCACCCAGTAGTTCAGATTTTCTCTAAAGTAAAAAGACAAACAATTCTGAAAAAAAAAAGCAGTATAATTTATGGCATTTGTTCTCACAGAATAATCCTTGATTATTCAGCTCTAAGAATACAGCCTATGCAAAACCCAGCATAGACACCTGCAAATTAGGCGCAAGTAGTATGTATGGCTATTCTTTCAAAGAGTCTCTCTGGTGTGATAAAATGTTTTCTACTGTTTTTGCTGAGAAAAAGTGCAAGGGTTCCTTACCATGGAACCAGAGTCAAAGCTGGCAACAGCTGCCAGATTTTTCTTTATATCATCCATTTTGCACGTGTGAGTAAACTTTCAGGTGCTTCAAATTGGTTCTTTATAGCTGAATATAGCAATGCCATCTGTTGATGCAGATAGAAGTTTTTACTCTCTCAAATCATCAACTTCCCAGCTCACTCCCAGGAAACCAGTCCTCTCCGAAACAAGACCCAAGAGGGCTTGGTTCAGGCTGACCTCCATTCATCCTACCAAAAGGCAGTAGGGAGCTGCCCACACCGGATCTGGCCAACACTGCTGGAGGAGACCATCTTCCAGCACTGTCCCAAGCTCTGGCTCTCACTGCCCAGCACTCCCGTGTACGCCTTTGCCGGGCCCCAGGGTGTGCAGCACCCCTCCTTGGTTTCACACCATGCAAACACCAGGCTGGAGAGTGTCACCCTGTCCTCCTGTTATCTGAGACACTTTGATAGGAAAACGATGCAGGCCTAGACCATTCTTACTCCCTGGTAACTAGCGACAGGACAGGAGGAAATGGCCTCAAGTTGTGCCAGGGGAGGTTCAGGCTGGACATTAGGAAGAACTTCTTCACTGTAAGAGTTGTTAGGCATTGGAACGGGCTCCCCAGGGAGGTGGTGGAGTCACCATCCCTGGAGGTGTTCAAAAAACGTGTAGATGTGGCGCTTCGAGACATGGTTTAGTGGGTTTAGTGGGTATGGTGGCGTTGGGTATACGGTTGGACTTGATGATCTTTGAGGTCTCTTCCAACCATAATGATTCTATGATTCTACTGGTAGCATCGCTCTGACCTTGTGATGAGACCCAGGGCCAAGAGTGGCACTGGATGGATGTTGCCCATCAGCTTTTTTTCAGGGGGGAGGACTGAGCAGGGTAGACACAGCCCCTCTACACCACTTGGCGTGGCTTTTGTGCCGGTGGCCATGGCACTGCAAATATGCCTACTAGGTACAGTCAGGTGCTGAGTGGATTTTCAGAGCTCTGATTTTTTTGTCAAAGGCACCCACAGAAGCAGTTAGGATGGATTTAGGCTTTTAACTCCTTTTATAGATCCAGCTCTACTGTCTGTTTTACTAGTTTTGAAACTTTCTTTTCGCTTTGTGGGATAGCAAATGACTAAATTGCTTTCCACTTTAAATGGGACTAAGCCCCTTGGAACAAAAATTTATTAGTAATATGCAAAACTATATTTTGAGCCCCGACTTGTTGAAAAATGAATCATTATAGCTTAGAATGACTTTAAATTGTTTAATCCAAAGGAACCAATGGATCCAGCTCCTGAACACCCCTGTCTTGAACTAAGTTCAGGCTCACACCTTGGAGGAAGACAGTGCGGAGGGACAAAGGGAGAGAAAAGACGTAAGTCCTGGCTTGCTTAAACTTCCCTGAAATGAAATGTTTGTGCATTTTGAAGACCAGTTTTGTGTCTGCCAATGAGAAAGTAGACATTAAAAGCATCATTTGAGTGATTTCTCCTTTTGGTTTCGGATGCTGCTCAGTGACACTAGATGGCACCTTGTGTTTGCTACGTGCATGGGGCCAGAAGTAGGGCCCATCTGAATGCTGGTGAAAGCTGACAATTGGTTTTGAAGCAACTGGTGCGTCCATATGGATCCTTGCTGACGAAGGAGACAAAAATATCCTGGTGCTCCATATCCAGAAAAATGGGGAGGACAGAGCAGCTATTAACTACCTTGTTTCTTCTTTTTATATGTTCTCTGTGCTGTTGCTGGTGGGGCTTTGAAAGCCCTCATTTCGTTAAAGAATGGGCTGGGAGTGGTTGTGTTTGTGATGCATTTTAAGGAAATGATTTTGGGGAAAACCGGACATGACAGAGGCAGCTAGGGTGGGATTTAGGCCAATAGGGTATAGCATACCACGGCGTGGACGTGCAGTGTATGGACATGTGAGTCTGTAGCACTGTTCGGCTGCCTCCTCGCAGGTATCTGGCGTCATTCAGGGTACCGTAAAGGATCCCACGTGAAGTCCAGCCACTGCTCCTGAAAGGCATGCGTTATATTTGCTCAGCCTCTGGGTCTGTGTCTGGGTTACCTCTGCACCGAGTGGGTGACTGCACCGAGCTTCTGTCATGGGTGGTGGAGGCTTGGTGAATCAAGGCAGGGGAACTGCTCACCTTGCAGGAGCACAGATGCCCGTCAGCCCAAACTCTTGTCACCCTCCATTGACTGTACTAGGTAGATCCCTGTTGACCAGGCACCCAAACCCTAGATAGACACCTGAATTTGGATGACTGCAAAAGGAGGTGGATCCCGCACCTAATGAGCAAGTGCGCTCTGTATTTGTCTTCTGCTGATCTTAGACTCATGTAAATTGACAACCCTATATGATAAGCAGAGAGTATGGGATGTGTAGCCTCATGGCTCCAGGAAGGGATCATCGGGAAACAGCCAGTGATCACCAGTGCTATTTGCCAGCAACCTGAATGAACATAAATGTAACTCTCCAATGGCACCCTTGTAGGAATAAAATTTGGTCCAAGACAAAGCTATTTTTTCTTAATTTAATGCTGAGAAATCTCTGACTGTTCTCCCTAACAAGTTTCTACAGGCATATATATTTTTAGAAAGAATTTTACCAAATAGTGTTGGAAAAATCTGCCCTGAGCTAATTGTGCAGTTTCTGCTCTGTGTTTATCCTGGTGCAACCCCTCCTTCTCATCCTCCACAAGCAGGGGGATTATGACTGTGCTGTTTTGTAGGACTTCTCAGGCACAGACCACTAGGACTGCCTAAATCATCAGCCCAGTGCCCTGACATCAAAAGCCCTCAACTGGTCAATGTTTAATCCATAAGGATCTGCAGAATCCCCGTTCTCCACAGAGCAGAAACCGCAAACCATGAAACATCTCCTTTGCCTATTGTGAATGAACCTTACCTTTAGTACAAAAGCTGAAGTACTAGAAATTCAACGAAAGGTCACAGAAAAGAGGAAGGAAAGATCTAGGTCTAGAGCCAATGACTTGGGTTGCTACAATGGGAGCTGTTTTGTAAGGAATAAAGGCCCAGAAGATACTGGAGATTGGGCTATGCCAGTGTTACAGAGAAAAGCGATGATCCTCTCCGCCCCTGGTGCTGTCACTTTGACTTGGGAGGAGATTCCTTCCTACCCCTGAGACCATGTCTCTTGCTTTCAAGGGGGGGAGGAAAAACCATAAGAAGTCAAGTTATACGTTAATAAGAGAAAAAAAGACCTTCCTGCCCACTGCAAGAAACTAGTAGAAAGCCTGAAACAAGGATCTAATTAAAAACAGTGTAAAAATCATGCAAATTTACCCTGTCAAAAAATAGCTGTTCAGTCTCCTTTTAGAGCCCTTGCAATTCGTGTATTCACTCCTACAATCTCCATCTGACAACCATTAAATCTAAATAAAATAAATCTACTGCATTACCTTTATCTAAGAAACTGTTTATTTTTCAGAAGAAAAAAGTTATACAATTAAAGTTGCAGAGTTAAAATAAAAATTTAGATGTTTCTCATTAGGAGAGAGATCCAGACATCTCTGCATAGTTGCCTACAGTATATATGTCTACGTGTGAACTTGGAGTGTAACTTGCCACTATAGTCAATCAAGATCTAGGGCTGGATTCAGCTGCCTGCGTGTAGGCTTCATGTGGCACTTGGGATGCCCTTTGGTATCTGAGATGTCTGATTTGGGCTGACAGATACAACACAGGATCTGCATCCTTCTAGGGGACAACATTTGGAGGTCATTCAGGATACCTTAAATGGCACTGGATGCCTATCTTTAGACGACTCAGTCAAGCCCTTAGTCAATACGAGGGAAGCTAGAGAGCTATTCAGCTCACCCTAATCTCACTGATATTTCCTTAGCTTGATGGCTCTCCAGTCTCCGTTGACTATATTGATGGACGATGACAGGCCTGTAGACACCTAGATGACATATATGTGCCTACACGTGGACACCACCCCTAACTGGTATGCGTTTGCTGGATGAGATCATACGAAGGCGCAGAGCCTGTCGGTCCTCTTGTCCAGGGGGAGGGGAGAGACCTGCCTTCCCCATTCCCTCACTATGGTTAGTGCACAGGCGCACCTGTGATCCGTCATGAGAATTAGGGTCATACTTATGGAGAAAAAAAAAAGAGTCATATCCGTGATCTACTGTAGGTCTGAGCCACATGCGAATGATTCCAGTGAGTGTCATTGCAATATGAGGGCGACTGGCAGGATTTCTCAAGCCAGATGACTTGCATTTGTAAAACCCAATGAGACAGATATAAATGCTTAATAGTTGCTTGCCTGGCTGAAGGAGGAGTCCATACATCCTCCGTTGTAGATAGAACTTCAAATCTACTGTTACACACAGAAGATGTGGAACAAGTGACACTTCAATCACTGTATTTTGGCTTGTAACTTTGATTATATAGGAACGAAATGCCTCCCTTAGTGTCTTGTGATCCTGTCTCACTTCACAGAACCTTTTAAATCTCTCCACTCACCCATCCGTACATCACATTTTATGCTTTTTGCTCTCTTTTAATCTTTTGCTACCTGTTTTAGTACGTACAAACAGAGGACATGGAGCAAAATGTGCTGCTGTGTGGAGAAGTGAATATGCAGAGGGCTTGCCCCAGGGCTCTTGTCGCTGTTAAAAAGGTAATCAAGGTTATTGTCTCCAGAGACCCAGAAACTCCTCATTATTGTTCGGTAGCTGAGGCGAAGCAGCTGAAGGCAGAGGACCACGCTCAGGGGATGCATCCTCAGATACAGCCCAGCTTAACCAGCAGTTCCAGTGCAGGAGAGCATGTCGGTGATGGGAGCAGTGGGCAGGGAGACGTGCACATGGGACACAGGGCTCCTTTGCTAACAGCAAGCTGAAACGCCTCGGCTTTGACCGCACATCTTCACAGAGACCTCTCAACTGCTTGGACTAACCTGACCGTGACCGTCTGGACCTGTTCCAATTTACATCAAACGATGCTGTGCTCAGGGCAGCCCACTCCCCATTACGGGCTGCCGGAGGTTGCACAGTGCAGGAGCCATAGGATCTGCCTTCATCCACTCGAGTGCAAATTTAATCAAGCAGTGAAACAGTGAGAAAATTTTTCATTTGGGGCAACAAAATGTGGGTGCAAGGCATTTTGGTGGTGAAAGTTTGTTGTTAAGGGACACATTCCTTGTACAGGGGACTGGTGTTAAATTTTTTTTATTACAATATTTCATGAGGAACCTTTCACTAACAGCCTACCGTTAATTGCAAGGTGGCTGGTCTTTTATTTCTTCTTGATCTCAGACAATCGTACATAGATAAGCATAAAACCCAGAATATTTTTCCCCGAACAAGGCATGATTACAACAGTTGGCTGCAATGAAATAAGAAACACAGCGATTTTGTGGCTTGAGCATGATAATTTCTGGGCACAAAGCAAGTTGTTAATTATTTCTTATCAGCCATAACCTAAAACAAGTAGCTTTAATTATAGCAAAGAAATTTCATCGTGCTAAAAAGGTGAATTTTTACTGTTGTTCTTTTCTGCTAAAGGAAGACAACTACGTCAGTATTTCATTTTTTTATTCCTTACAAGTGCGTCAGGTAGAGACATGCCTGGGCCACAGCCCCCCCACCTGCTCGGCTCTGCAGACACCGTGGGCAAGCCCTTGGTTTCTCAGCCCTTTGAACCGCAGCACTTGACACACAGCTCGCTTGGCATCCTCTCCTTAGTAAGTAAAAATGGCCAAAGAGCCCGCTGAATAATTTATGGTGTTTTCAGAACCTCACTGGCCAGGCCAATTACTATTTAGTGAAAATCATGTTCCTGACTTCGAAAGGCCAGATATTGGCAGGGAACGAACGGCTGCGGTCAGCAAGGACCACAAGTCTCTTACAGGTGCTTAACCGACGGGGCAGCTGGAGGAGGCTGGTCCCTCCCGGGGCTCGCACGGATGAGAAGCTACTTGTGGTAGACATGAAGACAAGCACTAAAGTTCAGAAACCTGTGGCACACTTTGGTGTGTCTCCAGTCTGAAAGACTGAGAGTCAAGGTGTGCTGCAGGACATTTGCACAGCAAAGGTGGGGTGAATGCGATGTCTATCTCCAACAAGATGAGCTGCGGTATTGTACACACCTGTTTCCCTTTTCTTTGGTAAAGAAAAGCAAAAAGGGATGAAATATGAATCAAGAATTTACACCTAAGGAGGAAGATGGTGGATGTGAATGCATCTGCGGTGCTTAATCTGGCCTTCAGGTTGTGAGAGCCTTCTCATGACCCTGCTTTCAATGGTGATGCTTCCCTTCAGTTTCTTATTTCCCTTCTTGCTTCTCACTTTGTATTTTATGTTGAAAATATGTTGTACCTATGCACCTGTGTGAGGGACTAAAATCTGTGTTTCAACTAGATGATAAATTAGCAGAATTGGGTTGCATTGCAGTTTAATATTTTAAGAATTCGATTAATCAACTTGCAGTCAGTAGATGAACCCAGCAAAGAGAGCCAGATTAATATCTAGGTGAGATATCAAAGACTGGCCTGGAATTGCCTCTTCTCTTCCTAATGGTCTCCGACTTCTGCTGTTGAAAATTATAATAATAGCTTTTGTAATCATGTCTCATACGTCTAGAAAAGGAAGCATAAAGAAAAAGATATTAAAAAGGAGGTACTAAGGGAAAAAGGCAATCCACCAGTTTCTGCAATGGGAAATTGTGTCTCACTAATCTATTAGAATTTTTTGAGTCTGTCAGTAATGTAATGCAAAAATGTAAAGCAGTGTAAAAAAAAAGTAAAAATAATGCATTTTAATTTTCAAAAGGTGAGTGAGAAGGTTCTTTAGAAGAAGGTGTAAAAACATCACTTGTTTCTGTTTGGAGAAGCGATGTATTGTCTGACAGCAAAAGCCAAGAAATAGGAAATAAAGAACCTGAGGAATGCATTTCCAACAAAGCAAAAGATTTCAGAGTACAGTACTGAAGTACTGATCTCTTGAATAATATTCTTGGAGTCTGTCATGAGTGGGGAAGCTTGGTCAGAACCCCGGGGAACAGAACAAGGGTGAACAAAATGACAGGTGGAGCTCGGTGACCACAAATGCAAAATAATATTCATTGGAGAGGAAAACATGATTTACTCATTAACCTTACACCATTCTGCTTGTGTCAGGTTAGGAAGGGGACTTGGATATGGTGGTGGACAGCTGTGTGTAGCCACGGTCTAAAGAACAAAACAGGTTCATG
Organism: Cariama cristata; assembly: GCF_000690535.1. Taxonomy (NCBI): domain Eukaryota; kingdom Metazoa; phylum Chordata; class Aves; order Cariamiformes; family Cariamidae; genus Cariama; species Cariama cristata. Next base: position 44,346 of record NW_009618187.1, on the reverse strand, counting down.
GGTGGTAAAAGGTATGGAAAAGGAAGGCAGTGCTTTGGTGTGGTTGGTGGTGTGACTCTGTGGGAAGACTGCGTGCAGGACTGGGTGCTCTCACTCTCAAGTGACAACGCAGATCTATGCCAGCTTCAGCACAGGGTGACGGGAATGATTGGGAGTATGTAAAAATATTCAGTAGAAACTGTGTTTTAAAAGATCGAGATCATTTGCCTTTGAAACAAGGAGAAGTGGGAGTATGATAGCAATATCTAAGACAGCAGATGATCTGGAGAAGTGAGCTTGGGAACACAAGAATAAGGGAAAGTCAATGGTTTAGACAAAGGCAAACACAGTTAATTGGAATTAGTTCAATTCTAATTTGGATAATACAGTATGTATCTGGCTTTCACTGCCCCAACCTGGGACACCAAACATCTGGGCTTATCCACTTTTTCAGTCAATGAGTGTCAGAGAGAAAATTACCAAGTGATAGAAGGGAATCTGGTTGCCACAGAAAAAATAATTAGACCGTAAAAATCATTAACCCGGAGTTGTGTTTACCATTAATACTCTATCAAACGCTGATTGTGTGACTATACTGCAAAGTAAAAGAGCAGCCGTAACCACTACCCAACAATATAAACAAGGTCATCATTGCTGTGAAAGAAAACATGAGATGGATGAAAATGGTCCAAAAAGGTACTTTCATCTATAAGTGATGAAACGGAGCAGGTTTTTAGACCTAAATCATCGTATAGTTTCTGGTACAAAAACGATTTAAAAAAAAATTAGTGTCTGTTAAAAAATTTATGCGCAGAGAGACACGTTCCAAAGATTCAGAAGCTGCTTGCGCACAATTTAATTTGAATTCACCTTAATAGATTTTGGAAACAGAAGCATTTTGCTTGGTATGAACGTGCCTGCCAAGTACATGCCCATGAAATATCTGTTTTCTGCTATCCGGTAGTCTCCATTCAACTTTCTTCGTTGTTGTCATGGCAATAAGACTGTTTTTGACACTACCATTAATGAACTCTGAGGGTGAGCAAGGTCCTTCTCCAACAAAGAGTGACACCACCACAAAGCAAATTAAATTGCTCTGACAACGTATCTATTGAGAGTGAGTTCACATGTCACGGGAGCTTTTAGGATCTTATTGATGACTTTGTGGCTGCCAAAAGTCATAAAGTACTGCTGTTGTAACAGGTTTATGTTTATAGATGGTATTTGCCTGCATTGTTTGATCGCCCTAATGCTGATATATTCTGTCATTTTACCTTGACGGTTGTATTTGCCACTACTCCTCTGTCAGTGAATTAATGAAGGTGTGTGTGTCAGCAATCATTTCTTATCCCCAAAACGATAGAATGTATATGCCATAAACACATAACTGGGTGACAACTGATTACACGACAGTTAAGTGATAAGTGCAGTTGACAGGAGTCTTAGGCCAGCACATTCTTCTGGGTGATAAAAGCTGAAATAAAGGTGGCCCAAACCACATGTGGGTAGGGCCTTTTACAGTCATTTTACTGCCTGTTCAAAAAAGGACCTACCACCTGCCGAAGTTTTAAAAGATATGGAGGAGACTTCTTTTAAATACTACACATTAATGTGCATGGTGTTTTACATCGAAAGAAGATCACCACCCTGGTGAAAGTGGCTCACTGATTTTGAACCTGTTGCGCCGTCAGCTCAGAGCTTCTGAGCTGCATAGAAATACGTAAGTTTTACTTCGGCTGAATTAATGGGCTGAAATCAGCCCTGTAGCTTTATTGTTTCTGGAAAACAGAGGGAATGAGGTGAGCTGTAACAGCGAGCCTGACTTGCCACAGTTACTGCTGGCAATGGCACAGGGCAGGATGGAGGTGATGGACGCTGTTGGTTTGGATGAGGGGGTCGTCCTCCCATCCCAGCCTTCCAGCAGGAGGCTGCAAGACAGACTGGCTTTCTGGGACACTATATAGGTTTTCTTACACTGTGCACTCAGCTGGATCTATCTCTTTTTTCACACACATGGCACTCTTCTGTCTTAAGCAACTGCATACCTCTGCTCAGGGTATGTCAGCCTGTCTTGCATGCAGTCGTCATTCCTACAGGTGACTCTTCTGTACCTACAAGCCGAAAGAGGAAACCTTATCCTGCCCTGGCAGAGCCCACAAGGACCGTCTGTGCACTAACTACTGCACAGTGGTGCAAGAGCTTCAGGCCTTTGTGCCTATAGACCTTGTCTGCTATAACCTAGCTTGATCAAAAACATCAGCATGCAACATTTTTTCTTTCCCAGTCAGGGAAAAATTAGTAAAGCTGCAGGAAAATGTAATCCTGGAAGTATTTCTGAGGAGATTACTGGATAGTAGGATACATGGAGCTGTACATGACTTTTGGCAAGTCATCATAAGGTCCTAAAAGCTCCAGTGACGTGTGAACTCACTCTCAATAGATGGGCTGTCATAGCACGTCCTGATGTCCTGAAGTCCCTATTACTTGGGCACTCACAGGTACTCTGATAGACAAACAGCTGGTTTGGGTTTGTTATGGCACAACCATAACAAACATTTGGACAATGTCCTTAACAACCCGCTTGAACTTTTGGTCAGCCCTGAAGTGGTCAGGCAGTTGGACTAGATGACTGTTGTAGGTCCCTTCCAACTGAAATCTATTCTATTCTTTTCTGTTCCGTTCTATGCTCTTCTTTTCTATTCTGTTCTATTCTATTCTACTCCATTTTAGCCTAGCATAGGCTTTCTTCTGTGGAGGGAAACGCAATGCTAGAGCTAAGCTAAGGTGCACTCTTGCATCTTGGACAGTTTTGAGGCACTCTGATGGGGCAGAAGGCAGAAGCCTCTACTACTGCTGTCCAGGCGGCATCACCACTGCAGGCAGTAAAACGATGAGCGCAGTGTGTGATGAGGTGTTAAGGTAGCCCAAAGGGCTGGGGAGTTGCATGGGAGACAAATGAATGATTTGGATAGTTGTCTGTGATAAACGATGTGAACTGCTTGGCTTAACCAGGTACCCATTGCTGGCTGCGGTAGACAAGAGGCATCCACCATGGATTAACCTAGGAGATGTCACAAATGTTAAGTGTCCTTCACCAGCAACCAAACTTTTCTGTATTCTTTTCAAGCACATTTCTGCTCTTCCACCATCTACTCCCACACAATGAAGACTCATTTGGAGTCCTCACTGTTCTTCTGGTGGCTTACCTAGATCTGCCAAGGGTTGTCGAAGAAGGGTCAGATGTGTAGGTGTCCTACTCTTTCATTCTTCTTGAGTCAGATTGTGCAGAGCCTCCAGAAGTTTCCATGTTCTGCCTTAAAGCAGCTTCATGATATTGTGAGTGGTGCTGGAAAAAAATTAAAAACAGTTGAGCCATGGATTCAAGGTGCTATCTAATCAAGGACAAACCACTCGGCTTTACTGATCTTCACTCAGCTTAGCTAAAAATCTAGATAGAAAACAACACTGCATTGATGACTAGATATTGCACCTGAAAATTCATTTTATTGGACTATCTAATGCAGTGTACCTTATGTGGGCTTATGGATGGATCTCAAAGGGGTTTAAATACCCTTCAGTGCATTTCTATAACTTTATCTTTGCAAAAAAGATGTAGATAAAGGCTGCACAGTATCTAACTAATAATGTCATTGCAAGCATCAAGAATAAATTCCCATTGTTAGAGAGATATCATGACTCATAACTAGAGTTGCTTTTCATTATTTGCTTAAGGGCTAGAGAATACAAAAGATATATTCATGACACACTTAAAGTTTGTGTTGCTTATTCATTTTATTTTTGATCAAACGCACCAACCTCAGAAAAACTATGCTAATCTTTTCCACAGGAACCGATCTGCCCTCAGTCTTTGTGTGTGTCTGACACTGCTGGTAACCCCTATTTCAAAAAATAAACACATTATCAACACACGCGGAAGAGGCATCTGAAAGCTCATCTTTGTCTTTACATTTGGTCTTTCAGTCAGATTGCTTTACTCATACAGAGACTGACTCGTTTTAATGTCCTTGCAGGAACTGCTAAAATGCTCGGCCACGTGCTTCTTATGTAAGTAAGGCTCCATTTAATAACTTGGTTCCACCCTGAGTGCGAGTGATGAAATTCAGCATGGAAAATGGTGAGAGAAGACAAAACACATCCTGTAGTTCTGGTAGCAAAACACGGTTTTACTCTCTGGGTCCATTATATCAGCAAGCCCACCCTTATGGTAATTTGCTGTTTCTTTGGCATTTGAAAAAGAATTTGAATGGAAAAGTAAATAATAAACCCAGTACCTGTTTTCTGGTTCCATCATGGGGACTACATTTGTTCTTTATGACAGGAATTGCTTTCTGTACCCCAAATTTATATTTCTGAATCCAAATTCAGAAGAATGGAGAAAAAAGTAAAAAGAAAGATCATGCAAGAAAACATGAAATGGTTTCTTGAAGCCTCGACTATTATACAAGCTTATATTTTAGCAGAATGATGAAATTAAATTGAATGAGACAGGGTACTCCGTGTATTACCTGTCATCAGGACTTCACAGTGAAGGTTCAAGTAAGCAGGTAACAGAGATTCACAGTCCTACAAGAAAAGTTTTGGGTCTGCTGGAGATAGCGACCTGCACATTAGGTGACAATGTACTGTTGCTAAAGGGTGAATATCCTACCCAAATATCTAAACAGGAGCGTAGCCTGCAAAATATGTGAAATAATCTTCTCCTCAGGACTGGAAAGGCCTCAGAGGTGCCCACCTTATGGGATATATGGGATATCTGGGAACTGCTTATCTAGAAGGACTGTGGTCTCACAAGGACCCAGTGTAGGCAGTGCAGAGGAGAGGAATGGGCATGACCAGGATTTCAGAGAACAAGAAACGGTCTCATTCAACCCAGAGCCAAAAAGGTTGCGGGAACACGTGACAGACCCTTGAGCCATCTCAAAGGGTATAGCACAAAGAAGAAGGAGTTCATGACCCAGGACAGATTTGGAGGGCACTCTGTCCCTAGAGCTGAAGGAGCCAAGGAAAAAGTCCCTGTGGCCTACAGGCTGCTTCGCCTGAGGGAATGTCTTTGTTTTCTGCCCTATAGACCTCTGGGCGTTTATACCATGGAACGTGCCTGAGAAAGTGACAGCAGAGGACCCATTTTTCTATGGCCTGGCAATGGCTGTCCCCAGGCCCAAGAGGAGACCAACGATACACCACTGGGTCTTCCAAGGTGCATCTGTCACGCTGATGCCCACTTCATCCTCCTGCACAACCAATCACAGATAAGCTATCTTCTTGACTTAAGCCTTCCAAATCTTGACAGCAACTTAAAAATCCCGAGACCTTTGAAATAATACATTTAAGTTCTTTACTTTTTGATTTTCAAGTGTTATGGGCAATGTCTGCACTGTCAGCTCAGGGCGCGTAAACCTGGTGCAGACATGTTCCCACTTAACTTAGATACCAATTTTCCTAGCTTTTATCCATCAACATCAGAAACTTCTTTGATCCTTTTTTTTTTTTAAAAAAAAGATAATCAGAGTTCCCCTGTCTCTGATGAAGACCTCAAATCTCCAGTTTCATGACTCAAAAATTCTGTATCTGAAGTTCCCAGGTGCTGTATCCTGCATGCTTCATTTAAGGAGTTCTTCCACTGACTTCAACCTGAGTGGTACCAACCCTCAACTCAGCAAAGAAGACACTCATGAGCCCAAGTTCATTCTTATTCAATAGAAGTCTCACCCTACACTAAGCTACACCCTATGCTTGAGAACTTTGTTGAATACGAAGACATTTTGGAACTGGCACCATTTCAGAAACAGCCTCCTGGCTACAGAGAAACAAATTGCTTTGTGTGTTGACTGTATTTTTGTCTCCCTCTTTTGAACTTCAGTTTATTTCTTTGTCTGCCCTTAGGTCTGAGCCTTTCAGAGCAGACATCATCTTCGATGGAAGGTGCCTTGCACAGAACTACTAAAGGTGCACAACAGTGCAAGTGCAACTGCAGCAATAGCTTTAACTAAAGGCAATGAAAGGACTTTTTATCCTCCTTTAAAAACATGTCTTAGAAATATAAAAGAATGAGAGATTGACTGATTAATGAGAAAGGACAAACCATTAATCGTATCTTTAAAATTATTTCAATACTTTAACAAAAACCTGTCTTGAATAAGAAAATTTGGGTATGTGCAATTAGGAAGTAAATCTCCTAAGTAAAGACCTAGGTTGAAAGAAACAGGTATGATATGAGTCAGAAAGATTTAATTTATGCAAATCAGCAAGACCAGATTATAGCATCCAAAATTGTAAATGGAAGTACTTAATGAGTTTACTGAATCCCTAAATTATTTCTGAGCTGTTTTGGTGAGTCGGGAAGGTAATGAGCGCTGGGCAAGAACGTGGGAGTTGTCTACGTTCATGTAGTTCTGTGAGATGGAGACTGTTGTGCTGCTGGTAGTCAGGTAGCAGATGTGCTAATTTCTTTGAAGTTTATCTTCTTTAAGCGGCATCTCATTTTCCTATAGAGAGGGATAAAGTCAGTGGGGGACACTGAGGCAGGAGCTCTTCAAGAAGAAAGCCTGAAGCTCTTAAAACCCAAACTTTTGAGGAGATATGAGGAAGTTAGTTATAGCCATGCCCCCACAGGTCTCCAGAGGGACTGGTGCATGTGAAATGAAGGGTTTGCTGGCACAACTGGACCACAGAGGATTGTAAAGAAGGCCTCTCAAGTTCCTTCCCTAAACCGACATCTTAAATCCCATGCCAAGGCCACCAGAAGGTTGCTTGTGTAGATTTGTGAGGCAATGCATTCCACCTCTTGTTCTCATCTGCCACCAGCACGGGGTTTGTAAGGTGGAGGAAACATGTGGGGCAGGTCACAGGCACAACCTACTTTTAAATAAAAACTTTTGTGGTAAGTTTTGAGGGCAGAAGCTCTTGGGGGTTGCCAGTTGCCTTGTCAAACTTCTACAGACAGGACAGTAAGAAAGAGGGCAAAACTCTTCTCTCTTCCCCATCACAGCAGTCAATGTCCCTTTATTCAGGATGGCATGTTGTTCTTTATTGCTGGAGTCTGTGCTCATGGGGGCTGACTCAATAATGATATGTTTGTGATTCATTATATAAGTGATAGTGACTAATGTCATTTTGCATGTCATCAGGGGATTAAACACAATCCACTTAATGCACACAAGAAACTCCACTATAAAATTGTATTCGAGATTGTTACTGATGACAAATGTTGGTTGGCTTCTAGTGTCAGAGAAATCCAAGGGCTTCCTGGAGGCCTGCCTATTCCCTTGAAATACCCAATTAATTAACATTTTGCCTACAATAAGCAGTTCACAAAAGTAAGTCTCAGATGGGCATTACTGTCCACGTTAAATAAATTACTGTTCCTTCTTTGTACCTCACTGTGTTACTGTCCTGGTTTGTCTAAAACAGGACCATTTCTCCTTTCAGTAGATTTTTTTCCTTCAGTTCAGTTTTCTCAGTAGCTGCCCTGTCTGGAGCTGACTGCAGGTCTCAGGCAGTGCCCGCTGTCAGAGCTGATGGCGGTTCATGTCTGTAGGTGTTGCTGGGGCAGGAGCGGGATTGTTCTGCAGAAAGGCCCACGGGTGGGTGCTGGTTCCCTGCGGGCTCTCTTGGGCTGCGCTGGGCTCCTCCTGGGGGGAAGGCGGAGGAGGGGTCGCACCCCCGGGAAGCTGCAGAGGGCACAGGTGACCCAGGCCTGACCAATGCCGTATTCCATCCCACCCATGGGATTGCTCGGTATAAAGCTCGGGGATCACCTTCCCCTCATGGCCGACATCCCGGTGGGACTCTGCTCGCTCTCCTGTCTCCACCCCCAATCAGCGCATCCCTGAATCTGGTTCCTGTCTGCTGGGGAGTCCAGTCCAGGACATCTGGTGCCTGCCCTGACGCCTGAGCATTGCAAGCCTCCACGGCGTGGCACGCGCTCCTGTGGTCATCGTCAGGAAGAGCAATATTGGTTTTGTATATTTCCATTTCTATTAGTAGTAGTGTTAGTTTTAGTATTATTTATACTCTTTTTCATTGCTATTGCTTTATTAAAGTGTGTTTTAAGTTTCCAACCCTTAAGCCCCTCTCCCTTTTCTCCTCTCCTTCCCCTCTGGGAAGGGACGGGGTTAACAGAGAGCATCTGCCACCCGCTTTAAGCGCCGACCCAGCCTTCACCGGTGACAGTTACGAAAATAAACCTGCATGTGCCTCTTTTCAGAGTGATAGTCTTGCTAAACTCTATTAGTGTGAAAGTTCCTAAAATCAAGGAGGAAGATAGTTGGAAATGTGGGTGCTGAACAGAGAAATATGCACCAGCAGTGTCTGAGTGCCGTGTTCATTCTGGTATTGATTGGTGTCAAAGGACTGGAGCCCTCAGAGAGATTTGTTGTTCTTTGGGATTCCACAAGGTTGTTTGGTTTTTTAATATTGGCTTTTTCCCCTTCTTGACATTTACAGAATTACGACTGGATCCATTGCAGTACAAATAAGTTTTGGGGTAGATCTGTCATTAGCAGGGTATGGAGTGATTCCTGGAGTCCGGCGCAGAGCCTAAGCGGGGCTTTCTTAGCTGCTGCTCCTCTGCCACTAAAGAAATAGTAGCTATTTCTGAATTTCATATGGATATTCACTCTAAATAGAGGACCTGACTCTCCCACCGAATTAGAGTTGGTCTGAAGGAACATACTCCACTTAAGAGGGGATCGGACCAAAAGTCATTTGGAAGAAATGGGACTTTTCTACTCTTACTAAAATGGGACCTGCTGTGGAAGGGTTGGAAGAAGAGGGCTCAGTGCAACTGCGCAACATGAGCTGACTGATCAAGTACCAGAGAGTATCTGATAAATTTGTTTTCTGTCAAAGAAAATGCCTCTTTATGCAGAACTCTTAATATTATAGACAAATCACAGGAAAAAAAAAAAAAACAAAATACACAAGAAAAAAGAAAAAAAGGGCAGAGCATACTCAACATTCAGCAATGAACACCAGGTTCGGAAAAGCCTAATGGGAATATCGGAGCAATGCACACTCTAACCTGGGTTTCTGATAGGGAAAGGTTTGCTTCCCGAAGGAGCGGGTGGCAGAGGGAGACGTTCTCTGGCCCAACTCCTGCCATCCTCCCTTTGAGCATGGAGAGGAGTCCCAGGGAGCTCCTGGAAGGCTTTTGGGACAAGAGGACCCCATCCTGCTTTTAAGCCAACCAGCACTGAGTTACGGGGGTTGTACGAACAGTGATTTGGATTCAGAAAATAATGTGATTCACAAAGCAAGAACTCTCTGGACCGTATTTCTTGGGAAAATGTAGACAAAGCGCTGCCTATTCTGTTTCCAGCTACGGGGTCCCAGGAAAGGGAAAGGGCTTTTTCCAGATGTGCGCTAAGAGACATCTAGCAGTCAGACACCTCAATTCACAAGCTAATGATCTGCCCTGCTTCCAACAAGGATAAACAGACTGTGTTAAATGGGAAATCAGACCAGATAACTATGATCAGACTGTTCTTCTCTTCATTATTATTCTTATTCATTATTTTGAATGAATGAATGATTGTATATGATTTGTATATTCATTTACTCATCATAAATAATTTAAGCCAAGGCATTAAATCATCTGGGTTTTTTTGATGAAAGCAAATCCAATGTAGAAATTAATATTTTGCATTTCAGAATCCCTATGCAGTCCACCCCCTTTGATTTATTAAAAATCTATTTTCTCCTTATATTTGTAAATGTCCTTTCACTCCTTTGGACAGAGCTAACTGGGCCTTTTTTGGCTCTCTGTACCCTGACATACTTATAACCCACTCTGCACATTCCAGATGTGTTGCTTTTGCCCCCACCCTCCGTTTCCACTACAGCTTTTTTACTTGAAGCTGGCGGTTAGAGGTCACCTCTGGGTAGCTACCTGCACTGCACATTAACGCATTTCTGTCCTCTAGCTGGGGTACAGTAGGGCCAAGCTGGAGTGTGGTTCCTCATTTCAAAACCCCAATTTTACATTCTCGTTCTGTTCTTCTCTCAAATGCTGGTTGCAAGGAGGCTTTTGTTCGAGCCTGGGCAGCTGCCTCCTGGCAGGGGGAGTGTTGAGCGGCTGACCTGCTTGCGCTTGTTGCTTGGTTAAAAACCTCCATTTTCATACGGGTGGAACCAGAGGGAAAACAACTTTGGCTCCAAAAGCATCCTCAAGGAGTTCAGGATTGTTCTTCACCTCAGTCAGAAAATACAGAAAAACGATGACAGAAAAGCTTTCTCAGATGTGAATCCCGTACTACTCCGTATCCAGACACAGCCACTGTATTGTTCTTGCTCAAATAAAATGCACTCACAGCGCACTTGCTGAGTGCGACTGATGTGACTCTGGAGAGTGGGGTCTTCCCTTGGGTCCTAGGGAGAAAGGGACCCCCCACCGTCTGTGCTGTGAGCCTGCCCTCCCAGCCCTGGGCCCTGGGATCCCCTCTGCCAGGTGGTCCTGGGACCACGATGTGGCAGCAGACCTGCCCAGGGAGCCTTTTTGAAACAGGAGTTTTTTTCCTTTTTTTTTTTTTTCCTGCAGGTTTAAGCAGCAGCATGTTTTTGTGTGAACCACAGCAGACCAGAAGCTCTCTGTTGAAGGTGGGGATGCTGACTGCTCCAGTACTCACCACCTTCCTGAGCAGGTCCACCGTGCTTTTCCACTCTGAACCTCCTCCTGTGATGGCCTGCGGCAAACAGGGGAGATGCTTGTCGTCAGCTTCCCTCCCTTGGAGCACCTCAAAAAGCAGTATAATGATTTTCCTAACATTAGACCAGTGTGAAGATGCTACCACCAGTAGGTATCTCAAAATTATATCCAACATTCCAGAATAGATAAGAGAGCATCAGTGTAGTGCAATAAAAACCCCCACCTTGTCCTCTGTAGCTCTGTATATTGTGTGCATGCTTGGTTTCCTTGGAGCCCAGAAATCTGATGTTAAAAAGACGTCATGTAGGCATGTTTGTGCTTCTCTTTCAAACCACTTATTCACATCGGAAAGAAAATGTACTTTGGAAAGATTTATTCTCATTAAAAGAAATAAGTTTTATTGGGGGATTTAATTGTGTTTGGCAGCCCGCAACATATGATTACTGTAATGGTAGCGACAGTAGTAATCTGGTTTTTGCCTTGCTGGTAAATGGAAGTATCCTGCAAAGATAAAAGGTTACCAGCTGGGATAACTATCCTCTAATTAGTACTGCAGATTTTGGGGGGAATTTAGAAATACTGTGATGCAGCCTCTTAAATTTGTTATAAATAAGACCAAATAGGAGCAAGCAAAGTACTCAACGTGTGAACGACAGTACCAAACCTGAGAGGGCTGGTCAGCCGTTCGGAGCAAAATACTGTTAGACTTCATTGCGTTGGGAAGAGAAGCAGCTTGTTCTGAGGGCCACCAGACACAAAAATCAATCCAGTCTTGAGCTTCTTACTTGCAACAGGTGCTCCTGAACTGGTTGGTCAGACCACATGGCCGATATCGTCATGGAGTGATGGAGTGCAGAGGTACCAAAGCTGATTTTCACTTAGGTAATTCAAGGACTAGTAACACAGTAGGTATAGGAGAACCAACAGTCCTGGTCGATCCTCCCAAATGTTGCTTAACTTTGTCAAGAGTTTTACTTAGAAACTACAAATTATGAAGTATGAGGAAGAAGGAAAAGTCACACAGGGGATCATCGCTACTCTGGGAGAGAAGGTAAAAAATTAAGAAGTTAAACCTAACTGTGGACTGAAAACTACGGCAGCTTGGGAGCTGTGCATAAGCAGATCAGATGCCCCTGCCTTGTGGGGGCAAAGTCCAGGAATGGGTCAGCAACAGCTTCAATGGGCTGGTGTCAACACCTGTGGGAGCCCACCCTGGCTCTTGGTGCTAATAAATCACAGTCGCCTCACCCCATGCTGCCCCTGAGCTGTTGCCAATATTCTGGTGGTGAACGCCTGCGACCTTCCCAATGCAATCAGCTGGTGACAAAAGCTGAGACCCCAAGAGTAGCTGTTCCCAGGCAGGAGACACAGGGCAATGGGGACAGTTTTTGCACTGTTATCAAGCTGCTTTGTGGGGTAGGCATGCTTAAATGTCTGGGAAACCTAACAGACATGTTCCTGAAATCACCCGGACTGGCAGAGATGCAGTGTAGACAAGGAGGACTGGGGTTTTGGAAGGGTCTGCACTCATCTTTTTCTTTATTCATCTCTTCCCTTGTCCCTACATGTTTTTCTGAAGCGATGTGCTTGCAGTACTTGGCCCATTTATCATCAGCAAAAACTTCTGGAGGACTAGGTAAAAATCACTGCTGGACAGGGCAGTTGAGTGACTTTCAGGGTAGGTTGAACTGCCCAAGCATTATTTCTAGCCTGGACAGTTTTCTCATACTTCTTGGCATCAAAGGGTGCGATTTCTGTGTTTGGAGCACAACTGCAGCCCAAAAAGCTTGTGACTGCCCCCCTATAGCATCACCTCAAAGCTAGCAAAGGCCATGCAGGAGCTGCTCAGGGTGACAGACCTTGGAGGCCACGAAGAGGCTGCAACCATGGCTCGGTTGCCTCCTTGCATACTGGTAAAGCCGTGGAGAACAAGACCTACAGCTGCTGGAAATTTCTTATTCTTCACACATATTTGGGGAGCAAAGGTCGGTCTGGACTGCACTGCAAAAATCCTTGAGGCTGCTTGTCATCAGACCATACCCCTGGGTGCTAATCAGAGCATCGTCTTTTCAGTGCCTCAGCCTGCTCTTTTTAGGCTATAAATAAGGTGAAAAAGATTTTGCCTTTGGTGAGACAGGAAAAACACCTCTAAAAAACCAGCGTGGCAGAGAGAGGTATTCTTGGCCCCATGTTTAGGCTGGCAGTTCTCAGAGTTTTGTCCAATGTGAGCCCCTTAGCAAGTGGGATAGTAGGTTAGGACCTGTATTATCAAATATGCCAGACCTTGGAGGACAGACAGGGCTTGAAACATATTCCATTTATGGGTGCCCTGCAAAGGTCCTAAGAGTGGGACTGTCTACCAAGCAGAATAACACCCTGACACACTTCAAAGTCCATGCCCCTCATGTCCTCAGATAGGCCAGGTGGCCTCACAACTCCAGCAGCTCCACCTCCCTTTTATTTCTCACCTCCCCTCTTCAGGGATTGACAAACACCGCTGCAGATGCGATGTAAACACACAGAATTAACCGACCAGCAGTTCTTATGCAGCCAATATGTTTCAAAGCCTGTGAGCAATCTCCATGCAGAGCGCTCGGTCAGCCTACCTCCTTAGGAGACCCAGTTTGGGTTTCTTTTTGTGCCAACGGTGTTACAGAAAGCTGAGCAGATGAAAAACTCTAAACTCTTTTGGATTACATGGGTAGAATGATTCTGTGATTGACACCTGTAAATCAGTCCAGGAATTTACTGGCATTTAGACCACGCTGGATAACAACAGGCTGATGTGGTTCCTGCTCACTGTGCTATTTACTGGGGAGACACTGGCTTTTTGCATGTGTCTGGAACAGTGCCGGCATGAATACGACCGCCATGGAGAATGCATTACTGTCCCAGGATGAATGTTTGGGTTTGAATTGTCTTTGTCTGAAACTGGCCCCGGTATCCAGGAGACTGGAGTCCTTGGCCACTCCTGTGGCGGAAACATATTTAGTCAAGCCCACATTGTGCTGATAAGCAATATCAGTTGCTATATAAGTATCCGCTAAAGCAGTACTTTTTGCCAGACAGTCATACTGCACAGAAGGGCTGGTACTTCAACGACTCCAAAGCATAGCTGTCTAATGTGCCCCAGACTGCCCCGGCTGGTGTCCATGCACGAGGGCTTTCATGCCTTTAAGAGAAAAGCAGGAGCACCACGAGCAGCCATCACCACCTGCTCCTGCAGGGTTTGAGACCTTTGTGGCCATTTTCCTGAAGCAGGAGAAACCGGTCTCACGTAAAGTTCACAGTGCAAATCTTGAATGGGTCTTCCTGACGGAAGGAGATGCGAGGAGATGCATGCCCTTCCTGATGCAAGGAGATGCAAGGAGATGCATGACCTTCCCGATGCAAGGAGATGCTGCTTCTCCCTTTTGACCACCCCAGGCAGGAGTTTAATTTTTCCTTTTTGGCACTAGAGGAGTCAAACCCAAAAGAACACAGTATCTATGACCCAAAACAGGACAGCCTGACTGTCACTGTGATTAAATGCAGCGAAAGATCTGATCCTGTTTTTGGAAAGGACCTTTTTAGTCTAAACAATGGCCTAGCCATGGCTTTACTTTTGATACATTTTGAATAATAAATCAAGCATAGCAAATAGTTTTTGTGTCTTCCTACTTCAAAATAATATTCTTAAACAGAGAACGTCTATCCACCGTGGCACATCTGTTTCTTACTTGGACCTACAGAAATAAGCGCAACTTGACAGGCAAACGCCTGCTATCGGTGTCTCTGGCAAGCAGGACCTTCAGGTACTGAATTTAGCAAAGCTGAAGCTATCTATTGTCAAGACTTTCTGTACTGCAGATTTTGTAAGTTTAGCCTCATATTAGAAGACCATCTGGAGCTTAATGTCTTATCTGTAGAAGAAAATACATGCTAGGGGAAAAAAAAAATAAAAACGGAGATTTATGAGATTTCTGTAGTTTGCCAGGAAACTAGGGGCACTATGTTTTCCCCAGTGAAGTGTAACGTTGCTGGGATGGTGGGCATTAGCATCTCTGCAAAAAAAGATGTGTCTCTGCATATGTTAACCAAACCCCTGCATTGCAGTCCCATGCCCCGTCTGTGTTCTGGCTCTGATATGGGTCAAGTTACTGCCGTCATCCTAAACATGCTGCCCTCACATAAAGTTATATATGTATGTATAATTTTAGTAATATATGGCCACATTTATTTACGCAACTTATCGGAACAATAGTTTGACTGACATGTAGGGTATTTTGGAACTTGATATTTACAGCTGAAAATACACAAGTGAGAGCAGTCATCGAAAAAGAGAAGTACTTTTCTTTGAAAAAAGTGAAAGTCTCTTTTGACCTGGGTTCCTTGTGCTGTTAGCCGTTCTAGAAAAGTCTACATTTACTCCCTCCCTTATTACTGCCTGTATTAAATACATTACTAAAATATTTATGGTGTCTCAGTTGCAGTGTCACCATTAAAAGCTACTTCATATAAACGCATCATCTGCAAAAATTTAAAAATGGTAAGTAAAAGGAGTATCACCATTACCATAGCTTAACCGAAGTGTTACCTTGGTGCTCAAGGTAGAACATTAAATCTCACCAGTCTATACTTAGAAAAATAAAATTGGGATTCTAGCTGTTTCAATCTTTTGCTATTAATTGGAACAACTTTGAAAATTGGTGCTTTGAACAAGACTTCAAGCAAATATACTGTTCAAAATCCTCGAGTTTGGGGATACTTTTGATGGTGTTCCAACAAGTTACCCACAATCATTTTTACCTATGAGTCTGCTCTGCTAACTGCAAACCAAGGAAATAATTTCCTAATTTACATATCTTCATTTAAAAAATGCATATTTTGCAGGTGTCTTTGTACCGCCAATTAAAGTATATTTTTCTTCATTATACCCTCATATGTTTCTTGTTTTGTCCTTTGTCACGTACACTAGAATGTCTCACAAGCTACGCATTTTATTCTCTTCATGTAGTGTGTTCCTCATTCACTGCAAATATAGACTTGCTTGTCCATTCAGAATCAATTCTCACCTGATCGATAGGAGATTAACCAATGTTAAATGTTTGTTTCGCCGTTGGAAGAAACATCTGTGAGCTAATTTCTTACTATAATGGTTTAAATTGACATGATTATTTTAAACGACACATAGGTGGTTCTCCTCTCCAGGATTTTCAGTATAAACGCTAATGCTTGTTTCTCAGTTTTAGTTAGAGATTAAGCAGAGAGTAAGAAGTTTTATTTCTCGCTGAGGTTCCCCTGGAAAGAAATGACATCAAGAAGGCTAAAGTATAGGATTTGAAAACGGTACAGCATTTGTAGGACATAGGAAGGAGTTGCAGGACTATGTGCAACAGTGCCCGCCAATATCCTCTGGCCTTTAACACACGGGCGTGCGTGCAGGTGGACATTTCCGTGCACACACGTACTGATGCCCACGCGGCGTGCTGCAATACAGCCTCGGCGTCACAACCAAATGGGAAGCACAGCATGATTGCGAGGTTGCTGTATGTATTTTTGGCACGTCGACTTTCTGCGATTTGCTTTCTTTTGCTGCTGTTTTGAATGGGAGGGGGGACCGACATACTTGTGTGCAGTAGCACCTTTTACACAGTAAAGCCCAACAGTTTATCACGTTGTTACATAGAAAGGAAAGATGTTGTGCATTGCTGGAATGCAGCCAGCTCTTGAGTCAAGATTAGCATCCTGGAAACAGCAAACCTTGGCAGCTGCGTACTCCTGAATCCAGGAGCTCAGTGCAAAGCTGGTGCAACGCTCCCAGGCTCTGCCTGCACTGCTGAACAAGGCAGAGCACGGCCCGTACGCTGGCCCTGAGGTCAAATAATACGGCAAACTGCTACTGACGGAAAGCCTCCATAGCGCGTACCCTCTCTCGAGCCCTCGCTTTTACTAGCATAGGCGCAAACAGGGAAAAAACAGTGCTGAGAGTTATCAAATTTGACCTCCTGTGACCCAGCTTGAGGCTGAAGGTGATGGGTTGCTCACCGTAGGACGGACTCCAGATTTCTTTTCCAAGGGTTCCCGTAGCCTCTGTTTGTCCTGGGGCTGTACTTTGCCACATGGTCCCCACCTGCAACAGGACATGAGTGTAACGTACGTATCACCTCCCTGTTCGTGAAGAGGGACCTCCACCACGCCTGTGGCATGGGGGAACGTTGTGGTGGAAACACCAGCCCTGGTTCCTTTTGTACAGGAGGGAGGCAGACCTGGTTTGTGCAGAGGATTCCCACTGTTTCCCAAGCCTGGGAGGCCATAGACTGAGCAAATGGTGAAAATGGCAGCAGTGAAAAGATCTGCTTTGTGAGATGCATGGCCCTTACAGAGATGGAGAGACTTAAGAGCCACCTAGTAGGCTGTTTGTTGTATAAGTGAATCCTGAGCTTGGGAAACAAGACAAAGCAAAGAGTATGGGTAAAGGTTTTATTTGGAGCAAGAGAAAATATCTGCTGATAGCTGGTCATTGTCAAATTAAATGCTTCTTAACAAAGGCCTACGTATCACACTCTCTCCTGTGTATTATACTCAGCCTGTCTTGTCAGGTGCACTTAACTGCTATATTTTGTCAGTTCAAACCGTAGTCAGGATTTCTGAAAATGTTACGTTCAGACTTACTAACTAAAGCAAATCTAAAATCAGCTGAACACTGATTGCCCTTCCCCTAACTTGCGTAAATGATATATAATGCATGGAGCTTGCCATCGATCAGCAGAGCAACGACAGAGCAACAAAGAGAAAACCTTTTCGACATGCTGGATAAAGGCCACTATTTTTTTAAGAAGCCTTGCTGCGGCAAAAATTATGCAAAAAAATAGGAGCAGCTACGAGGAAAAATGAAGGACACAAAATGCTAAGAAGACCAGCTTGATTTGGATTGCTTTGAAATTAGTCTGCTTAGCGTTTAATGCCAACGGAGGCCAGGTCTGAAGTCAGGGCTAGGTGTACAGGGATGCCAGGGATGAGCAGGGCTTCTTTCTGACCCCCATGCGTTTCTTCTCCATGGGAACCAAAGGGCAAGGAGAGAAAATGTGTGGGACTGATGGGCACCGGGAGCTCCCAGCAATACCTTTGGGGCCGACCCAGCCTTGGCTGAGGAACAGCAGGGAGAAGGAGGAGAAGCTGTTTCTGAAAAAACCCAGAATGGCTCATATGAAAGGCTGCACGGGAGAAGATTTACATGATGTTTCTCAGAACCGGGGAACACATTAGCTTTCACTCAAAGACTCTGAACGCAATGAAAATTACTCTGTTTTCTTGACTCACCTGCACTTTCCTCTGCAGCAGAATGAAGCCTTCAGTGGGAAAAAGCAAAAGGCACTTTGTAAAATGCCAACTTATTACAGCGCTATTGCTTTTAAAAAAGGCTTTCATCTATTAAGCTTTACGCCTTACAAAGCCTAACGGCTGTATTGAAAGAGAGTCATTGAACCCATACAAATGCATCACATGGTAAAACTCGTTATAAATCTCAGGTCAACAACTGAAGAAAATAAGCAGACAGGCAGCATCTTTCTAGACTATTTCTGAACACAATTTAGATACTGTAAATAATCTATTTTCAAAAATGTATTTTGTCGTAAAAAACAATAGTATGCAATTCTCTTACCCAAATAGGAGAACAAAAGTTATGAATATTCATCATCATGGCAAAGAGACAAAATTTAACACCAGTTTCACTCTACATGAAATTTAAACTATTCTGCTAATTTATAGAATTAGACTCTTACATTTTCAAAACAGATTTCAGAAACAACACAAGAGAACCTGTGCGTTCATCCATGTA
>NW_009618187.1:5971-25848 GCF_000690535.1 Cariama cristata | reverse complement strand
AAAGGAAAGAAAATCATCTTTATGTATGTGGCAGCACTGTTTTCTGGATGGCTGGTGTCCGTTGTGCTTAGAAATGGCTGCCTATGCCAATTCAGAGCTACTCTGGAGCCTTGTCTGAATGCATAGCTGCATTAATATGTCTAGATGACTCTAAATTTTGCTTGCAGTTCACTAATAATACTAAATTAATCTTTTCCAAAACAGGAAGATATTCTCTGAACTAAAAGGCAACAGCATAGACAACTCTGTGACTCAGAGCCTTGTCGAAAAATATCAAGTCTTTTATGTCTACTTCTTTGCTTCCAGTCTGTTCCAAGTTGATAGCAAAACCCCTTGCTCCCAATTATTATGGCAACTCAGGTGAAGAGGTTTCAGCTTGTATCTCCAGTTTGGTCAGCACGAAGGGGACGATGCGACTAGCAGCTACCTACCATCACAGGAGTCACCGTGTCCATCTCTGCTTCCTGATGAGCAAGTGCTCTGCATTTGCCACCAACTAGCATGTCAACAGGTGCTTTTGCAAAGTTTTAGGTGAGACCTTTGCCCCTGCAAAATATTGGCTAAAATCCCACAGGCACTTAAAAGAAGACATAGACAAAAGGGAGTTGTTGCTGATTCATATGCTAGGAAAATCAGCATAATGTAAATTTGAAAACTAGATACTCTGCTATCAAAGACTATAATTTAAAACATTATTAAATTCATTGATGTGACTTTTTCAGTAGAAAATTGCAGTCTGGTTTCTATCAGATTAGAAATTTAATACATCTGCTGTTAAGTATCTAGAAAGCATTGCATTAACTTTCATCCATGAAGAACAGAGCCGGAGTAAAAGCACTAGAAGATGAAGGGAAACCTGTGACAGGGGTGTTGCATGACAGCTGAAAGCTTGGCTCTGCCAGTCGGTGCCAGTTCTCTGTACTTTAAGCTCAATGGTAGGGAAATTTGTCATTAGAGTGGATCTCAGGTGGATTACTCTTAATTTCTGAAATACAGCTGAAGCGCTGCTGTACACAAAAGCTTGCTCATGAAAACATCTCTTTTTGAACACGAGGGTGCTTTATGAAGAGCTGGAGATTAAAAAGAAAAACACAAAATGTCTGGTGCACCTTATTCAGAGAAGGCCCGTTGCTCTTTTTTTTCCCCTAAATAATCAAACATGCAGTCCTGTTTAGACCTCACACAACATTCAATCTGTCCTTAATTTTGGAGGGACAATACTTTTTCTGTTTGAAAAACAAAATATACCAAATAAAATTTCTTGGCCCAAAAATGATGGGTTTTTTTTCACTTGTTCCGGTAATTGTCAGTCCCATGGAAGATGAAAGATTAGTTACATATGTATTTACTCTGTTTTTCCACAGAAGCTGCATAGACTGCAATGTGCTAAGGCTTGCGTGTAAACATCTTTTCCAGTGGTTGATCTGTTTTCGCAAAAGGCGAGAGATAAGCGAGAGAGAAAGGCCTTTTGAATGACTTGCCACTCACTCCTTTTGCTAACAAACAAAACCTGGGAGCCGTATTATATTTTCCATGTAACCCCCTGGCCGGGGGCCATGGTTACAGGAGGGCTGGGATCTGCTGGGCTGGGAAGGTCCTCCCGTGTCGGGTCTGTGGGTGGCCGTGCTTCTCCTACACGGGGGGAATTTGGGCAAATTCCCAACGGGAGGAAATTGTGCTGAGGTGGCTGGATCACAGGTCCTTTTACAGGATTTGAAAATGTTCCTCATATAACAGTGAAGACTATTAAAAGGGAGACTAAGGCATAGTCATTACTGTGCAGAAGACAAGAGCAGTTATGTCCTTTCTCTGGATTTTATCATGGGTTTCATAGTGTTTGCCGTTTGATTTCAATGCTGAGCTTCTGGAGTCTTGTGATTTGTGAAAACTGTCTTTATGTTAACGTTTTTGGACACAACACATATCCAGAGGCAAACCCGTGTGTACCTGGAGAACGGAGGTGGTGGTGAACAGCAAGCATAGGGCTCTGCTTTAGTCATAGATGCTATACAGATACCGTTGCAAACACGTGGTCTTTTATATTTTAATTGCAAAAAAGCTTTAATTTGCTGATTTCCCAAAGTTGAAGTTGGTAGCGGGAGCTAAAGACAAAGCAACATGTTCAGAGAGAGGCCCGGGGAGATGGTGCGGGGAGTTTTGCTGAGGGTAGGCAGGGAGGTGGTGGCAGAGAGCTCAGAAGAGTCTGGGAGGTTAAGGTGTGAGTATAGTGAAAGCAGAAAAAAGAAGATATGTAAAAGAATTACATTTGATTTACAGATTAAGCCATTTGTAATTTGAAATGTTTATAAATGTTCACACTGTATCATCTTAAATTCCAAATGTGGCAGACCTGTGGCTGCCTTTTCAGTTTGTTTCCTAACACCTCCTAAAATTTCGCACTTCGCACAGAAATGACTTTGCTCTTTGAAATCTCCAATTTAAAATGTTCACACATGCCGTAGAAAGAGAGAGCCTGGGTCCCTGCCAGGGTTTCACCAACATCCTTACCATGAGAAAGCCGTGCATTTGTGCAAAAAACTGGAAGGCAAGTGCTTGCCAAGAGGGCCAGCTGTAGGTGTGCTGCATCTCCTGCGCCTAGGAAGGCTGAGAAGGTAAACCCAACTGTGCAGGGGCTGGTCAAGTCACTGGGGCTCTGTCCTCTGTCCGTGGGGCTTGGGCACTGAAGCCACTGCGATGCCTTTGAGGCTCCTTCCTTAGGATGCTTAGATATGAGTGTAGGAAATCAGGTTGGTGTGGATCTTGGCTGCCTTTTTGAAATAAAATGATCTGCATTGATTTAGCAAGTTTGAAATTACTCTAAGCAAGTTTTGTTTCCTGTCACTTCGCAAAGAAACTGCATTCTGGTGAAGTTTTTGCTGCTAAAAGTTGTTTTAAAATAAAACGGTCTCTAGTGCTGTGCATGTTTAACTTTAATGCCAAATGTAGTATCACTGAACTCAGAGAGCATATTCTCCAGGTAAGGATATGTGTGTATTACTCAGTCATGCTTTTGCCTGTGGTTATTTTCTCATATTAAGACAAAGCACCTGATCAACAATAGTGCTGTTTTAAATTATTTTGGATTTAATTTTTAATTAAATTTTCAAAAATTACTCTATTATGAATTTGAAACCGCATAAGTTTGATTTTAATCGCAAATCTAATTTTAAGTAAATAGCTCCAACCTGGCATTTGTAAAACCCTGAGAGTAGCTTTACCAGTGGAAATATTTCATGTCACTTTTTTTTTTTTTTTTTTGGCAGCTTTTGAGAGATTTAAAACGCAAGTAATTCCTTGAGCTGCAGAATTTCCTACAGTCTTGTGTCCTTTCTTGTTTAAACTATCCTTCTGCAATACTCCAGCTCTCCCTCACATTTCCTATGATGCTCACGCTCGGCAAGAACTGGCAAGAACCGTCACCAGCCAGGAGCGGTGTGCCTACCTCTTGGGCTGCCAGCTGATATATAATGTGTGAATTCGGACCACTTTTCTGCCGGTGGGAACATTAATTCGGGTCCCTCTTTTGCCTGGCTGTGGGCATCCTCAGAACCTGTAGGAACTTGGTGGTCCTCAGCTCCTTCACATTTGGATGAAAAACCAAGTGGGTTCAAGAATTGTAAGGGAAAACTGGCAGACATGTAATATGACTGCCTAACACTCACTTTCTTAAGATAGGAATCTAAGAAAGATCTAGTGGTTTAAGCTATCCCTTTGGAAGCAGAGGGTATTAACTATAGTAGACAAGAGGATGAAAAATGGTTATGTGTTAGGGCTTGCACTGTCATTTCATTTACCTAGAAAGAGGAGGAAAAAAATTAGTTGATAGGTGGAAAATGAAGTAAACTTGAAGGACTGAGGATATGATGGAGTGGAGTAGGGGCAGCTGAAAGGATGGAAAGTCGGTGATAGCAAATAGTAAAGGGGAATGAAAGAAGTCCTGCGCCTGGAGAGGAGTATGTTGGAGAGGTTTGGTCAATCCTCCATCCCCTCTGGGGCTTCCCTTGTTGACATTCAGAGAAGCCTTCCAGGTCTCCCTGGCAGATGTCTCTCCTGGGGATGCGGTGCGGACAGAAAACCAGGGTTGTTGTCACCCTCTGGGCAGCGTCAGTCTGGGCAAGGCTGCTTTGATGGGCACCCATGAGCTTCCCGATCATACCATTTGGTTGACCTTTTTTTCCTCTTTTTTCTTCCCTCCAAAATAAATAACCCACTCCTGTTTACTCTTTCCACACTGGCCCTGGTTTTGGTGATTTTAAGCTGTTATTTGGTAATTCTGGCCTTAGTCAGTGACCCTGGTAAGCCTGAGAATCTTCTCTATTCCCACTGTCTTCTGATGTCCTTCATCCAAAAGGAGTTCCCAATACATCCATTTCCCTGTGTGTGGCATCTGACAGTTTCTCCTGTTGTTTTATTAGTTTAGCCCCAGGTTGGGCTTGTCCAACCACTTTTCCCCTTCCATTGCTCTCAGTATCTGGCAGTTTTGCTAGCATAATGTCATACTGCTGGAGTGCGTGGAGTACAGGAGAAGGGTGAGGGGGGTCTAACTGCTGCCCTCTGCTACTGGGAGGGGAGCTGTGGAGAAGATGGAGCCCAGCTCTTCTGAGAGGTGCACAGCGAAAGGTGAATGGGAAACAGTCATCAGTTGCACCAAAGGAAATGCTGGCTGGAGACAGGGAAAAAAATCTTCCAAAAAAGATGGTCAAGTGTGGAAATAGACTGCCCAGAACGGGAGTGGATCCTCCCTCCATGGAGGTATTCAACACTTGAAGTGACAAGGCCCTAAGCAACCTGATTTAATTTTTAAGTGGCTTTTGCTGCCTTTTTTAGCTGACCAGCTAGCCAGGTGGTCAAAGTACCCTCCTTTGGACTTGCAATAAGCAGATTTGCTTGTCTTCTGTAATTAAGATTTGAAAAGCATTTTCACCTCGGGCAGTATGATAGCAGTCAGTTGTCATGTAGACAAGTGTGTTGTCGAAAAGAGGCATCCATGTAAACAGAGAATTATTGACATTTTACAGTCCCCTTTTTGCAGCTCCTGTTCACTGTCAGAACACAACGAGCAGATCACCGCCGATTTGCAATGCGGTTTTTCATCGGGCACATGTAGAACAAATGTCAAATCTCCTAATGTCCAAAGCATCGAACAGAAGCCGTAGTCTGAACCTCCAGGGGCCGCACAACTTGTCACACATCCCAAGGAGATCAGGCGAGTGAAGGCTTGGGACTCAGCTGAGCAGTGAACGGGGTGAGAAACAGGCTCATCAATGAATGAGAGAGTGGGTTAGGGAATGAATCACTTAGGGAGAAAGTTGTGCAATTAAACTGATAAATTTGGCAGCAAAACAAAAAGCAGAAAGAGAGAATGAATGCAACAATCAATCAACAAAGCAGTGAATCAATTGTCTAGTTAATAAGATAGTTAATTACGCAGAACAGAGCAGGCAAGGCAGTGTACTTGGTCAGTTTGGCTCTAACAAATCTCCCCAGTATATTTTAGTCACTGCATCGTTTACTTTGGCTAATTTTTGTTAATATCAGTCCCAAATGTTTAACCTCTGAATTAGTATTCTCCTTCCAGTAGTAATCTTTAAAGATAGTAGCTGTTCCTAGACTGTTACGTTCTGTTTCTTTACATTGTTTCAGAAAGGCAATAATTAGCTCGTGATCTGGGAGAACTAGTATTCTGTTCCATGTGAAAAAGCTATCAGCACATTCCTATTTCTATTATTTCAGTATTTTGTATTCTATTCTATTATTTCATGTTAAGGAGGGCATATATTCTATTTTATGTTACTATGGTGTTTATCTGTCTTTCCACTGTCAACATGAATGTGCTGAGTGCTTTCCAAACTAAAATATACAAACTTTTGCTCAAAATAACTTCCATTCTGAAAGCATCCACTTTCAGAACACTTTGTTAGGTTGTTGAAACAGCCCTCTGTTTTCTCCCCACTGTACCACGTAGAAACTTAGATAAAGAACTGACAATTCGGTATCCCTGCATCCTGAAGTGATGCAATACAACGTAAACCAGGAGACAAAGAAATACAGGAATCAGCAGCCTTATAGAAGAAGATAGAGGTGGTCGATTTTCAGAAATTGTCAGAAGCTGGGACAGCACCCATGTGGATAACATCTTCGCCTACGGTCTGTCTACATTATTTGTCAGGAGCACTTTATTGTACTATTATGATCAACTTCCACGTAGTATAGCTGCAAGACTGGGCAGTTTTGGACAAGATTCAGTAACTGTCTCCATGCCTTGGATGTAAGTTTGATTTGGCCTTCACTGTTGGAGCTGGACATCAGTAAGCCTTGAAGATGCCTGAACCCCATGAGCACTTTAGTTTTTTTCTTCTGAAGGTCCCCAGACCTCTTCAGCTGTGCCTCTGGCCATCTCCATATCCGCCTACAACTAGAAAGAGCTAAGCTGCTTGATATGTATCTTAGATCCGAGCCCGAAAGAGGTCCATAATGAAGCTTTCCTTGTCAAAGTCCACAGAAGTCCTGGTCCCAGGCCTGCCACTCACCCCAGAATCCAGGTCTGCAGAAAATGCAATGCAGGTGGTTGCTCTCCCTGTTCAGATCAGCAGTCGTGGTGTGACGCCCACCTGTACCCAACAACTGTTCAGTGTAGAATACAGAAATAATCCTGTCAGCAAGTTTCTTTGGAGGGATTAACCAGAGCTTCAAGTGTTGTAAAACCAGTATTGTCCTTGAATCTATGACTTTTAATACTCAGTGGAGTTACGAATAGTAGTTTCCAGGGCTGTTTTTGAATAGGGTTTTGAAGATATTCCTTAAAGGTGAAGATGGAGAGGTTGAAGATGGGATGGCTATTTCGTGAAACACTGCTTTGGCAACTGGATAGTCCTGTTCTTCTGTATGTGAATTCACTCTGGTTTGCAGGGCTTGTTTGGCTTCACTCCCATCGTTTCCAGGGACCTTAGGTGGCACAAGTTTATGTTCTGAAAGGTATATACTAAGGAACCTTTATTTACTGGTGTTTCTGGAACGGTGTTGGAGGGTTTTACATTTACTGCACTGGCCTGATACTGCTCCATCCAGGGACCTAAGTCTATTTGTCCTTTTGCGCTGCTAATATCTCACACACAGAACAATTTTGTAACGTTTCAGCTGACTTCTGGTTTGTTTAGGGGATAAATACGGTCATCTCTTCCCATAACTTGAGACAGCTGTTAACGGTTAGTAATCTGTTCTTTACTTCTAGTTGACCATCAGCTGTGGACTGAAACAATTTTGAGCAGCTCATCTTGTGGTTTCACTAAAGATTTCCCTTTTTAAGTAATCTGATTTTGATTTGATGGAAACATCTTAAGTGGAGGCAGTTACTTTTGGGAGGAAGTTGAGGCAAAACACGGTACAGAAACCCAAATAATGCTCTCTGCTACTCTAATTCTTGTTAACTCAGTTGGCTTCTGTGCAAGAGGCTTCTTTGCTGAGGTGTCAAACACTTTGGAATTATTAAAGCGGTATTAAGACTTCCATAAAAATTCCGGTGACTGTATTTGAATCCTTCCAGTACTGTATGTGACAGGTTGGAGCCTGCCTGCAGCATGCTGTCAGATGCTTACACGTGTGGAACGCGCCGGGTAATTGTTTCGTGTCTCCTTCCATGAGCTGATCTGCCTAAAGGGAAAAGCATTTTTACTCTTAGCAGACAGGGCATTTGTTTTTCTAGCTTAGGAAGTCAGTGTTTGGGGCTTTAAGCTTTTATTGTGGTTAATTCCTCCTAGCCATGTTTTGAGGACTGAAAGACTTTGTAAGACTTGCAAACACAGCCAGTAAGCCCGATTTGTCGTGCGTAGTAGAAACATCGTAAAGAGCAGCTTGAAGAGCCAATGAATACGTTGTGTGAAAGGGTGAGGAGCTTTATGGGCCTTGTCTGGGCCATACACAATATCCTCTTCAGTCACTGTCACCTTTTAGAAGCACGTAGGAATACGCAGAAATATGAAGTGGTGCAAAAGCACTTAATCAGCTTAATCAGAACAAGGCTTACTGCAGTAGGGTGCCAATCTATAAAGAACTGCTTGGTAATATCAGCTTCCTGT
Organism: Cariama cristata; assembly: GCF_000690535.1. Lineage (NCBI taxonomy): Eukaryota > Metazoa > Chordata > Aves > Cariamiformes > Cariamidae > Cariama > Cariama cristata. The sequence continues at coordinate 17,773 of NW_009618187.1, read as the reverse complement.
TAATCCCGTAACAATCAGATAATGGTGAGATGTTGATTTATTCACTTACTCTTAGCTAGATTGAAATAATGGAGTAAAATGAGCCCATTTAGACTGGTTCTTAAACTGAATGCTCCTAATTACTTTTGAAAGAATAGACCATAATGCATTTGAGTATCCCAATGACCCTGCTAATCTGTGCAATCGGCTAACTATTTTGGAAAGGGGACTACCTTACATGTAGCTTTGTCTTAAAAACTAGAATATACTTTTCATATATTCTATACATGATTCTGTACTAAAGTCATTGCCCGTGTAAAATCTTCAATTTTACTCCAATACTAGTAGCTCTCTGTGTAAGCTTGCAACAGAACAGCTCAATTACTTTATTATAGTTCCATTTAATTATCGAACTAGAATTCTGAAATTTGCACATATTCAATCTGGGTCACAGAGTTCAGCATGGGAGGGAATCCCAGATTACACATTCCATTAGAAATTATCAAAAGGCCATCTGCCTTTTTTAGTGGGTTTCAATCATTCAAGAGCCTGAGGATACTTAGGTAGGAAGAAGTAAGAAAGAGAAGCTCTTGCAGTAAAAATCTGAGCAGGTCACTTGCAGGTTTTGAATGTTTCTAGAGGGGTAGAAGCTGATTTTAATTTTGCAAGAATCTCCTGCTCCACTTAATGTTTTTCACTTTCGTATTTTTGGAGAATCGTCTTTAAAGAGATGTCTTGGCAAAGACTTGGTGAGGTCCTAGCTGTTGAGGCTCCTGGCTCTACTCCTGGCTGTTGAAATAAAGCAAATGAAGCAGACAGGCTGGTGCTGTGGTTTTGAGCACTGCTTCCAGTCAGCAGATCCTCTCCTTGCCTTCATTCCAAGATGACCATATTGCCAAGCAGGCACAATTTTAAATGAGATATCTATGTTAAACTCTTCTGTGTATGTTTACATCATGGTCCATTTTCGCATACAGCTGGACATTACCAGATTGATAATGTGTGCAGCTGCAAATAAGACTAATTGAGAGGATGAGTCTGCACATCTCAACAGCCTGAAGCTGTACCCATCAGTTCTATCTGTTGGATGTCCCCGAAGCTAAAAGACACAAATCATCCCAGTGCTTTCAACTGGATGGGACTGGACCATTACAGTCTTCCTGCCTTTCTGTGCTTAAACAGTAAATTTCTAGGGTTTTCAGAGTTGCATTAGCTTATGGTTGTTTGTATGCTTGCATTCAGATTTATGCAGCACTCTTGTCCTGATGCATGCATGAAACAAGTCCTGGAAAACACCCCAATCTTTCAAAGTAAAATGTAATGCTTAACACCTGTACAATTAAAAGAGCTCTTAAAATGTGCTATATGAGCTTTGTATGTTGATCAATTTGGATTCTTTCCCAAATAATGCATATGTTTTTAAGTCATGAGGCAACTGTTATAATAACAGAATCTGACACTCTGTTTAATGCTGTCGGAGCCTTTTAAGAGAATCTCCTGGGAGAGGAGCAATAAACAGTTTATCAGTTTATTCTTTGCAGGAAATACTTTGGGAAGAAACTATAGGAAGGACAACAAAGAGGTCTGTAAAGCTAGTGGCACCATAACTACTATTAGTTTTCCTTCTTCTTGAGCTCATGGAATCTGTGGAAAAGAAGTGCAAGACCAGATGTTGGGTGAGTGAGTAAAGGCACTGGATGCATTTCTCCAGCACTAGGTAAGGCTGAGAAATATTCAGATTCATCAGATTTCGTCAGTAGACATATCCAAGGACAAAAAGAAAGAACAGTTACTAAAGTTTGCAGCACCATCAGCAGCGGAGGAGAAACCATCTACTCCACAAGAGCCACCTGCCTGATGGGCTCCACTAGGGATACAGGGTGCTCTGTTTCCTTGAGATCAAGCACTCTTAGAAGGATATGAATAGTGGTAATGACTGTCTGTCCTCCCTTTGGGGATCTTATGACCCAACTTGGTGTCCTGTGAAGTATGCTGTTTGTCAGGAGGCCAAGCCCAAGGTGGTCATTGCTAAATCTTGAACTCTTTGCTGCGAATTAATATAAAAACTTAACAAGATAATCACAGAGCAGCTGAGGTTGGAAGGGACCTCTGGATGTCACCTAGTCCAACCCTCTGCTCAAGCAGGGCCACCTCAAGCAGAGCTGAATGCCCAAGGACCATGTCCAGATGGCTTCTGAGTATCTCCAAGGATGGAGACTCCACAGCCTCCCTGGGCAACCTGTGCCAGCGCTCACTCACCCTCACAGCGACAAAGCCTTTCCTGATGTTCAGAGGGAACCTCCCGTGTTTCAGTTTGTGCTCATGGCCTCTGGTCCTGGCACTGGGCACCAGTGAGCAGAGCCTGGCTCTGTCCTCTCTGCACGCTGCCTTCAGGTATTTATAGATATGGATGAGATCCCCCTGAGCCTTCTCTTCTCCAGGCTGAACAGTCCCAGCTCTCTCAGCCCTTCCTCATAGGAGAGATGCTTGAGTCCCCTAATCATTTTAGTGGCCCTTTGCTGAACTCTCTCCAATATATGTATGTCTTGTACTGGGGAGCTCAGAACTGGACACAATACTTCACATGTGGCTTCACCAGTGCTGAGCAGAAAGGAAGGATCACCTCGCTTGATCTGCTGGCAAAACTCCTAATGCAGTCCAGGACATCGTTTGCCGCCTTTGCCACAAGGGCACTTTGCTGGCACATGTTTAATTTGGTGTCCACCAGGACGTCCATGTCCTTTTCTGCAAAGTTGCTTTCCAGCCAGTTGACTTCAAGCGTCTACTGATGCCTGGGGTTGTTCCTCCCCAGCTTCAGGACTTCTCACTTCCCCTTTTTGAACTTGATGAGGTTCCTGTCGGCCTATTTCTCCAGCCTGTTGAGGCCCTTCTGGATAGACCAGTGTATCAATCACTCCTCCCAGTTTTGTATCCTCAGCAAATTTGCTGAGGTTGCACTCTACCCCATCATCCAGATCACTAATGATGATATTGAACAGTGTTTGACCCAGTATTGCACCTCGGATACACTGCTAGTTCAAGGCCTCTAACTAAACTTGGTACCACTGATCACAGCCCTCTGGGCCTGTTAGTCCAGTTTTTGACCCACTTCACTGTTCATCCAGCCCATACTTCAACAGCTTGTCTATGAGGATGTTATTAAAGATGGTGTCAAAAGCCTTACTGAAGTCAAGGCAGACGATAGTCACTGTCGTCCACCAAGCAGTCATTTCATCAGAGAAGATTATGAAGTTGGTCAAGTGTGACTTGCCTTTGTGAATTCATGCTAACTACTCCTAATATCCTTCTTGTCCTTCATGTGCCTGGAAATGACTTCCAGGATTACTTGTTCCACCACCTTACCAGAGATTGAGGTGAGGTCCATTGGCTTGTAGTTCCCTGAGTCCTCCTTTTGTCCTTTTTGAAGATAGGAGAGATAACAACAAAGGGACAGAGAATGGGTACATAAGATAGATCATTCCAAGTTCTCGGTATCTGATGAAGTTCACTATAGTGTATTTAGAGATCACCAGCAGTTCAGGAGCTGTTGGTGGTATAGTTGAGAACTTCTGGAAAATGTATGATACCCTAGAAAATTTGGAATGAGCAAATTTTGTATTTCATTTCCAAAAGAAAAAGATAGAACCAGTCAACTTAACCTCAACTCCTAAAAACTATTGGAAGAAATACTAAAGCTGTTGTCAGGCACCTGAAATGTACAACTAAGGCAAAGTTGTCAAGAACAACTCATGTGGAACCAATCTAATATTTTCTGACGGGGTGGCTGATAAGAAAGAATCGGTACCTGTCATCTCTTGACTTTTGTGGAGCTATTACACTTGACAACCTCATATGGAAGCTAGAAAACTCACTTCTGGAAAAAAACGTAGCAGAGAAATGTACAAAAATGCATTGTTTTAAGAATAGATACAAATAGTTTGCTGTAAAGATGGGTAATTATGGCCAGCTGAACTACCTCTTCTACAAAAACGTAGAACCACCTCAGAACCTCCTCCTCATTGCAGACTTACTTTCCCTGTCCAAACTAACATTTCAGGCTGCTTCTTTTTGTCATTCCCATGGATGCCTAGCATTTTGATCAAGGTCAAGAAGCCCAGAAAGACCTCCTTATGTGCTTCAACACTGTGGAAAATGTTACTACATTGCTTGCAGGTCAGGCTCTTATCCTGGACATCACTTCTCATTTCAACTACATTCTAGATCTTTCTGAGTAAGATGCCCGCAATCTAGTCATTCTGTTTACCTACTTATTTAAAACATTTGGCTGCACATTTGGAATCAGTGCATGTCTTAATTCCTGAATTAATATGTCAGAAAGAAGGCTTCAATGGAATAAGAATGAATTTGCTGGAATGTGGCTTTATGGGGGCATGAGTGGGACAGGGGAGTGGAGTCCTAGCTGAAAACATGATCTGAGGAGCCCTCTGGTTCATGTGAGCCACTCAATCCTTCTTTGCCAGTTTACTTTCTTAACTTGCTTTTCTGCCTCAGAACTGAAGTCTGCTTTCCAAATGTACACGGAAAACTGAAATTCAGAACAAGCTTTAGAGCCACGTATCACAGCTTCCCGGTTTGCTATCATCTCCCCACTCCGAATGCTCTCTCCTGCCACTATTGAAAATATTATTTATAGTGAGCTTGCTCGTGTCATGAAACCACTGCCTGTCAGACACATCAATATCCACTGCACTGAAAAACAGATGTGAGCTAAGTTTTTGGACAATAGTCTTGAGATTTCATAGAGGCATAGTTAAATATATCTTGTCACATGGCCTGTTTGAGCCAAGGGTAAGAATGTGGAAGGGATTATGATTTTTATATGGGAAGGTAAGGACTGGGGATAATAGTACTACTGCATATTGTCAAACCTTTCCCTTCCAAAAAGAAGAACCTTCTGAATAACCTATAGCTAGACAAAGACTGTGCCAGGAAATTCACACCGAGCACCATTTCCAAGGGCATGTGGACTGTCCTGCCTCAGCAGCCTCCAGAGAAACCTCTCTCCCAGCCCTCTCCATTGCCTGAGCCCCCATCCCAGGCTTTGACATGGGTGACCAAGACCCGTGGGAACATCTTATCTTGTTTTCTCTGTGGGAAAATTGAGAGTAATGAGGCTAAGCTTCCCCTGGGGTCAGCTTTCCAAGGATATATGAGCCACCCTCCACAGCTTCTGCTCCCTAACCCTAAGGCAGTCCTTGGATTGCCCTCAGCTCCCTGGTATCCCATGACATGACACTGCTACTGCTCCCTCAGCAGTCCAGTGTCTCCAGTCCAGGACTGCCTTGCTGACCCCTTGCCATTGCTGTGTCCCACTGTGCTCAGTGGCTTTTCCTAAACCCACACCAGCACTCAGCTCAGTTGTAGCCAAATTTCTCACTGGGAAGCAGAATGGCTCTTTCCCTCCCTTGATATTGGTGGCTGTTTCCCAGTGGCCCAGTCCCCAGCACCCCAGGAATATGTACAGAGTGGCCCCTTGCTTTCTGGACAAGGGCCCCAAGATCCATGTGGTTGCTCTGGCCCTTGCTTCCCTTCCAGAAACTTTGATAAGGCACAGTGGTTGCATACAGTGGCACATGATGACTTTATTCATGGGGCAGTGTATACCTGAAAGTGAGCCTGGAGTCAATTTCTGAGGATACCCTTCTGGTCCTTCAAAAACCCTGCTTACTGAGCCTTATCTCGATGCCCTAAGCCCCTAAGCCTTTGCAATTCAGCCGTGTCTCACCACTCCTCAAGAAACACCTTTTGAATCATATATCTAGAAACCTCATGGCTCTTCTTCTTGGCTCCTTTGGGATGTGGCTTCTTGGGATGCTTTTTCTGCCCTCCAGAGCTTTTCTGTTGCTCAAGCTTCGATCTGAGTGTAGCCAGAGTCTTGTCCCCATCACCCCCTGGAAAACTATAGACGTCCTGGGTTTCTGCCCAGAAACCATGTAGCCACTTTGCAGAGGTCCCTGGGGAGCAGGAAACTTGAATGGGGGCATTGGAAAGTGGATCCCAGTGACAAGGAACCAGCATAGCCATTTGGTATCACAGGAAGGGTTTTGGAAGGGTCTTTCCTGATGTGATGGCTGAACCTAGGGAAATACCTCTCCTCTTCTGCATGAAAGGGTCCTGTACCTCCTGGCTGACACTGAAGTTTGGGCCCTTTCTTATCTCATCCAGTTATGAATATGAATCAGAAGTCAGGAACAAAGTTGAAGGGTGCCACGGGGGAACACAAACAGGGTTAGCACAGTGGCCCCTCAGTTTCTCAGCAAGGAAATGGGGAACAGCACAGAAAAGGCTTGTAGAGCGTAACCTAACTGTGGAGTTTATTCAAGTATAAGGTGGACAGTGAGAGTAATCATGCTTTTGGGAAGGATTTCCCAAAATCCAGCTTTCTGCAGTGAAGGTAGAACTCTTCCCTGTGTCTTTTTCTACCTTAAATTTACCACTGTCACAGCCTGGATCTGGGTAAAACCCCCGACTTACTCCACACACTAGCCAGCATTGTTCAGTCCCCTAGCCCTCGCTGAGTTAGTCCCCTTTAGTTTAATAATAAATAACAGTGTTTATTGGACCAAGATGTGGCTGGCTGCTGGTAATGTCATATCCAGTTTGTACAAGTCTGCCAGAGGAGCGTGGAAGCTGCTAGGAGCTCTCCTCATGTAAATTCATTATGTGTACTTCCACAGCTGTGTGCCAGACAGAGGAGTCTTGTTTAAAAGAAAAGTAGATGAGTGTACGACCTGGTAGTGCAGGGGAGAGACAAGAGGCCTCCAAATAGTTTATTCTCTGTAAAAGTCCCTTTGGCCTTCCTGTTCTTGATCTCTTGGGTTTTTTTTTGTTTGTTTCAGTGTTAAAAAAGTAAAACTAAAAAAAAAAATAAATTTTCCTCTTCTATTCCCACGTGGTGCTGTGGGATTCCTACAGGGACTCCCACAGAAGTGGGATTTGTTCAGAGGACACAGATGTTCCCGTCCTGTGGCAGAGAAGAGACCGGGATACTGCACTGCAGCAAACATGAGCTACGCAGCAGGAACCTTAAATTGTAGATGTGGGGTGAGCTGACAGTTACGTATGTCGTACGTCACAGGGGATGTATAGGCTGCCTTTGGGAATCACTCCTCTGCAGCAGCCTGCTCCTCCCGTGCCTTATGTTCTTGAGGACAATCTTTTCTCTACTGCTTCCATGGGCTCGAGGACCTTTCAGGGATGAGGAAAAATGTTCTTTTTTTTTTTAGAACAAACATCTCTGCAAAGCTTTCTGCGGATCATCGCTGCCTGTCTAATGCCAATTAATTATTAATCTGGTACTTGTGAGTAACATATTTAAGCAGGAAAATTCAGATGGACTCTGTTTTTAAGCAGGTCTGTACAGACCAAATTCCTGGCACCCCCCAAAATCTTTACCCCTCGCTGCTCCCTCGGGGTTGGGGAGCGGATCACTGCCTGCACCCTGCCTGCAAACACAGTTCAGGCTCTTACGAAGGCTTGAGGAGTTTTTCAGCCCAGCCCCTTGTTGAATACTTAACCTAACGTGAATTATTCAGACTGAGCTGGCCCCTGCGGTGAGGAGGTCGGAGAGGGTGAGGATGGTTTTCCTGGAGAGGTGCTGCTGAAATCCCCGCTTGGGGACGGGGAGGGTGGGAATGGGTTTAGCAGAAGGAGTCAGGGGACAACTGGAGGAATAAAGAGCAGACAGAGAGGAGGATGGAAAACAAGGGAAGGTTTTAGACGGCCGAAACTCCTGCCCTTTGCTTACCTGGACAGCTCCTGTGGGTGATGATTTCAACCAGGACCGTTGGGCAGCAACTGCCAAGTACAAATCCTTTTTCTTATGTGCTTAATCTAACTGAAAATTAACAATGGACCGGTTCTGGCACTTGGCCGGACTTTTATTGCCAATGTTCAAAAAAAGAAACAGATAGAAGCTTAAGGACAAATAGGTTTCTCAGCTCTTTGATATTTCTCAGAGCCGTGTCACCAGATGGGAGAAGTGGTGGCACTGTCTGGTGTAAGAGGTTGAGAAAGCCTTAAAGAATCACAGGCTTGATATAGATCCAATTATGCCCAGGACGGTCTCCAGAGTCTAGGACTAGGATGTGTTATTCTAACATACCACAGCAAACTATGAACTCGCCTGAGAATGAAATACCAAAGGAAAAAAAAAAAAAAATCACATTTCCATGATACCAAAGCAATCCGGGAAGAGAGATAGTGCCTGGGAACAGCGTGTTATAGGGGGTTCGTGTCTGTAAGGGAGCCGTGCTAATGATTTCCCAGTGGGTGGAACTGGAGAGAAAGTCTTATCTCCAGACTCCTCAGAGATAGTCAGTGGGAAACCACCGGCTCCAAAGCTGATTTTTCTGAGTGACTAATAGAAGTGCAGAAGTCACAGATAGGGTACGTGTTATGTGTCAAAGTTTAAACAGTTTTCACCAAGCCTGAATCATAACTGCATTAAGCCAGGCAGAAAACCTTGTAGGGAATGCAAGGATAATGACCAAAATAATAGGAAGAGAAATAAAAGATGCAATCGAAGGAGTCGCTCAGCCATCTGAGATCCTACTATATTTAATTTGCTTCTGAGAGAAGTATTTTGTTATGGCAGACAGACAAGGATACATCATTGGTTGAAGTAAATCAGCATGGCTGTTCTGAAGCCAGCAAAGCCATAGTGATTTACATTACTTGATGGTCTCTGGTTAAAAATTCATCATTATAACAAATACTAAAAAAATCCAGGTTTGTCACCAGAGGAGAGCCTGTCAGGATGAGAGAAAGGAGTCATCCTTCCTGCTTGAAGAAGAAGATTACTCAAATGGGAAACTGTCTCGCACCAGTCTTCCTTCAGGATATGATGCCACAGTGTTACAAGGCATAGCAGTACGGACAACAAGCCTGGAAACCAGCTTGAATGCCTAGTAGCTGGGAACGTTAAAGGGGAAGGAATGGCAAAAGAAGAGGGCTTGTAAACGGGACAAGTGTGTGAGTGTTTTACTGGTCGTACGCCCACTGACAAAGAACTGCACGATGGATGTCTACCACAGGGCTAGCAAAGGGAAGTCAGACGGTCTTCATGGAGTCTGTATGAGGAGCATGGGGAAGCCCCAGACTCACCCAGAGAAGGGAGCAAAGGGCTAAATACTTTCTTTAAGGTCTGTTCTAGACTGGAAGAAGAAGGTTGATTGGAGACTTGGGCTTCGTAGGAATGGAGAGCTGACTTTCATTCGTGGCCTGTTTTTGGAGACAGCACATCTCCGGGGAATGGGCTGTGTATGGGTTTGGGAATGCTCCGTGCTTGGACCCAGCAGAGGCTTGCCATGCTCTAGAGTCCTGCAAATTATCAGCTATCCAGTAAACACGTCCTGATACACATCCTGTTTCGGTTAATAGTGCCTTTCTTTTTGCAAACAGGGTCCAATTCTTCCTTTATCTCACTGTCTGAGCGGGGACTGTTAGTAACTGTCATCTTTATACATTTATTATATGCCACAGGAGGTTGCTTTATACTGTAGTACAATTCTACACAATGGAGGGGGTACAGAAGCTAAGCAAGCAAAATCATATAGGAATCCACAGAGCTTGTCTTTGCTGTGGTAAACACTCACTGAAACCAGCAAGCTCATAATCAACATTATTTGTTATTCAAAAGATCTCCCAAGATGCTTCCATCAGCTATACGATAATGGGGGAGGAGAATCTGCTCTTATCTTCCAAGACATATAGCAGATGGCTCATGTTTTATGAATGGAGAAGACACCACATTTACCTATACATATACACACACATCAACACACGGGCTCATGCCCAAGGTTAAGCGGTGCCTGTGTTAGTCCAAAGTACTATTGTATCATGTGCCTTTTGCTGGGGAATTTGCTTCGGTTGCTCTTCTCAAACTTTGGCAAGCTGATTTTTCCATCTCTTTTCTCTTGCTATTGTGGCAGTAGCAGTCTCACATTATTTACCTATAAGTTCGCCTTCTGAAATACATCTGTTGATTCGTACTCAGCCTAAACTGCACTCTCTCCTCCTTTTTTATATGCCTGTAGGAATTTGTTTGCATTTTTAAACACAGAGAAGAAATTATAGCCTGCGATCTGATAATGAGACTCTGCAGGAGTCTTGACTTTTGACATAGACAGCCTTTATTTTCCCACCTGTAAAACTGAGATTCAAAATTTCCTTTGCGTTGCTGCAAAGCCTGATTTCCCAACTTTGATTAAGTCCTTGGAATGGGAGAGAATAGTGAAGTGCACAGAAAGGTAAATTAGCCTGGGCAAAAGAAGTATGCTTTAATGTGGCCAGACTGATTACTTCAATCAGCTACTTCAGCTGAGGTTGCACAAGTATTTTGAGACAGTGCTGGGCTTTGCAGCCAGACCCTTTGCAATACGGGATTTTCCCTGAAAGTGTGGAACATCAAGAGATTATCTGCCCAGCTGGCTGCCTAACAGACTTCACTGACCACACGCTTCAGCTTAATTGTCTTTGGTGCAACAGCCACCTTACTAAATGCAGAAATACAATATTAAAAAGCTATGCACCCCCAAAGGTAGAATTCTCACTGGTCATTAACTAAACAAACATGCAGATTTCTTACATATGTTTCTGTTGAATAGCACTGTTACAATATGGATTGTATACTCAAGACTGAAAATGAAGCTGGAATCCTTGGAGAGCCTCAGAGTGACTCAGCCAGTGTAAAGGATTTGTCACATCGTTCTGAGGATATGACAGTAATTTATACTGCTATGGGCGTGATGACAGTGAGCCACATCCCGCAGACCCTACTGAGACAATACACCCCTTTTGCCAGAGGAGGTCTGCGAGAGAGATAATTATAGTCCTAGCATCTGAATCTGTAGCAAGTTGGCACAAGCCCAAAACAAATCCGTAGATGCTTCCTTTACAAACCTTTCTATCAAATTGGATCTGTGGGTGGAAAAGAACAGGGAGTTGGATTGTGATCCAAAAGATGTGATCGTGGCTGGCCACAGGGACTATCTTGAATGCCGGTTTCCCTGGGCTCGTGGGGTAACCACGCGCGGAAGGCATCTCCCTGCCCCTGGGACCCTTCCCACAGGACTTCCCACGTGGGGCATGGCAGACCCAGCCTTCAGCTGAAAGCGTCTCTGGTGATTGCTGCTCTGCAGCACGGCTGGTGATCAGCCACTTTGAAGGCTCGGCCAGGCAGCCAACTCGCATTTTGTCCCAATTTTCCTGGGTTTCAACATCCTTACTCTTCCACAGAAATATCAAAAACAGCGTGGAACTTTTCTCACTACCAGCTTACCTTTCAATTTTGCTTTTTCTGTAAGGACTTTTCCCTGGAGCTCCCCAGCAAGACTGCAGAAAACTCCCAAACAAACAATTTATTTAAATGACTTCTTACCCTCTGGCCTCAAAGCCACATGCTTTGTGGCCATACGCAGCAGTAAGGCCTCGGTTGCCTATACTGAGGGGCTTCACAGTTAGCCATAAGGATTAACGTAGTGTCTGATAACCCCATGTCCTGGTTTGGCTAAAACAGGACCCTTTCTCCTTTAGCGGATATTTTTTTTCCTTCATTTATGTTTTTTAGTAGCTGCCCTGTCTGGAGCTGACTCCAGGTCTCAGGCGGTGTCTGCTTTCAGAGCTGACGGCAGTTCATGTCTGTAGGTGTTGCTGGGGCAGGAGCGGGATTGTTACCCAGAAAGGCCCACGGGTGGGTGCTTGTTCCCTGCGGGCTCTCTTGGGCTCCGCTGGGCTCCTCCTGGGGGGAAGGCAGAGGAGGGGTCGCACCCCCGGGAAGCTGCAGAGGGCACAGGTGACCCG